>NC_090889.1:46485493-46497993 GCF_036669925.1 Montipora capricornis
TCTGGCAACACACTATTTACGTGAATTTAACATTAATTTTAATATAATAGGAGTTACAGAAACAAAAATCAAAGTCTCTCTGAGACACCTCATTGATGATTACCGGTAGTAAATGACGAAAAACATGCGAACAGAAAAAAGTGTAAGAATTTCCCCCCCCCCCCCCCCCCTCCCCGCCACCCAAAAAACCAAAAAATTGCCAAGTACAAAAGGGGATTCTTGCTTGCATAGCAATGTGTCCTAGTTAATGACTTTGCACTGACACCAAAAAGGTGAACTGATGGAGATGCGTTGGATTATTGTGAAACTGAGCATTCCATTCCTTTGCAGATTTTGCTGTGCATATTCTAGATAGTGATGGTTAATATCAAATTAGAAACATGTTTACGCAGGAACAGTAAATAGGGATCATTTGATTGGATGCTGTTGAGAATTTCTTAAAATTTGATTGGTTCACAATGTACAATAAGAGTGGAATATTTGGTGATGCAAAACCACCTCCCCACCCTGATTAGCTCAGCTATTTGTGGGTAAGGATTTTTGTAAAATTAATCTGAATGTTTAATGAAGACTGAATTTTCCCTTATGTGTTCTGGATTCTCTGCTTTTCGTTTCTGAAAAGACTGTTTGCCGAGTTGTCTTACGTGTTCTGTGTTTTCAGCTCTTCTTTTTAGTATAGACTGCTTGTTGATTTCTCTTATGTGCTCTGGATTCTCTGCTTTTCGTTTCGGAAACGACTTCCTGTTAATTTCCCTTATGTGTTCTAGGTTCTCAGCTCTTTGTCGTTTAGAGGACTGCCTATTGATTTCCCCTACATGATCAGCATTTGCCATTCTCCTTTTTGAAGCAGTTTTGTTCCTTTTCTCTGCTTCGATCTTCTTGTATCGATTTTCACACATTTTTTTCTTCTCTTTATTTCTAAAATTTGGATCACTTCTTCTTTTTCTAGCTCATGTACTCTTTCATGTAAGCTTTGTGTTTTTCTTTTTGATCAGTTATGTCTTTGCTACCAGTTAATGTCATATCAATTTTGTTCTTGTTTGATAGTTGAGAAACTTGTTTCTGTGCCGTAGACACATAATGGGCTTCACCAATATGCCCAATGTAGATGCTGGCACATTCACTTGTCACAGATTGTACAATGGTAACAGGAGCAAATGTTGCTAGTGATTCAGCAATATGAATTCTTAAACTTCGACAGTTGGCTACTGCTTGGATAATGGTTGCATCAGCCCATGTTCCCTCACATGACATATTGTTCAAATATTCTTGCCAAGAGTGGCCAGTATTACTTTCTATAAACTGTTCGGGGTTATGCAATAAATGGTGAATACCAAGGCTACGTATTTGATAATGATTGTTTGGAGTGCCATACAGCTGATGTGATACAGCTCGAAAAAAGCAATCTCCACCATCTCCAACATCTAGTGGAATCCTGCCTAACTGAGATAATCTAGTTTCTAATAAAGAGACGGAATGTAGGGGTTGTTCTGGATTACTGCTCTGATCTAATGGTCCTGGATTTGTTTCTACAACTCCACTCAATGAAATAATTCTATTAGAAATGTATGTTTCACCTGATGGTGCCGTGAGATTTTGAAAACACTGGCAACAACATATACACGAGACAAAGGAGGTGTTTTAGTTCTCTTCGCATATATATTACAAAAGCATGGTGGTCCTGGATTAGTTTCGATATCATTACCAAGTCGTATTAGTTCAGGAATATAAAATCGATAAAGATAAATCTGCGTAAGCCATAGGCGATTCCACTGCATCATCTTGAAAAGACTGACAACTAATTTTAAGACAGGCAAATATATTGCTTCAAGATAAAACAAAAGCAGCAATGAACACCAAAATTTTCCTTTGAAGCAATCTCGATATTCTCTAGAAGTTAAATAAATTTTATGCATTCCAATAGCAACTCTATATTGTGCTAAACTATTTCCCATTTTGACAAACCTTACTCACCAACGCTATCACTATTCTTCAGTTTCTAGCTACAGCAAATCCATCTCAACGAAACTCAAATTCACTGCAGTTCACTTCAATTCCAATTAAATTCACTTTCAGATCTACAAAGCTTTATATTCAACAGATTCAACTTTGATTGACTTGGAACCTTGGAATAAATTGGAATGTGAGTTTGTCTTGGAAAGTCGAATCCACAGCGAATTGAAATTCGTTGCACGGATGATTCGAGAGTGGTTTGTTGTGTATATTATAATAATAATAATAATAATAATAATAATAATAAAATTTATTTATACCGCGCAAATTCAACTATACAGTTTTCAAATGCGCCTTACAATAAAAGAAAAATATATAACACTATATAGTCAAAATTACACGAATAATTATCTAGTCTATAAATTACAATACTATATCAGAAAAAGCTTTCTTAAAAAGATGAGTCTTGAAATTACGTTTAAAAACTCTAAAATCGGAAGTGCATCTAAGAACTAACGGAAGATTATTCCGCAGTTTTGGTGCGGCGGCCACAAAGGCTCGATCGCCAAGAGTAGGGAGAGTCCTGAAATCTGGATTTGAAAGCAGATATTTGTTATTTGATCTGAGGCTGTAGGAAGAATTTGGTTGAAAATTTACGAGAGATGATAAATAATTAGGAGCTGTACCATGGATTGCTTTGTGAGTGATTATAATAATCTTATAATTTATTCTAAACGTTACAGGTAGCCAGTGTACTTTGTATAGTATAGGTGTGATATGGCAAAACCGTGGTGCTAGATATAGGACTCTTGCAGCTGCGTTTTGAACACGCTGCAGTTTACTGAGAGCGCAGTAGGGTAGTCCGTATAAAAGTGAATTACAATAGTCCAATCTGCTTGTGATGAAAGCGTGGATTAATTTATGGGCAGATTCTATACTTAGATATTTTCTTACGCGTCTAATGTTGTGAAGATGAAGAAAAGCACTCCTACACGCTTTGGTTATGTTGAAGTTCAGGTTGAAATTGCAGTCAAACCAGGCCCCTAAGTTTCTAAGGGGTTCCGTGCTCGGAGAGATGATGGATTCGCCAATAGTTAGAGTAGCGCGTTTAGTTTTCTGTAGCTGCCCTTTCGTCCCAATGAGCATAAACTCTGTCTTGGAATCATTGATCATTAGTTTATCATTGATCATCCAGTTACGGATGTCACAGAGGCACGCTTCCATTGCTGCACTGGTGGCGTCTTGATTGGAATCATCATTTGGATTGAAAGCCAGATAGATACCATTATCATCAGCATAACTGTGCGCTGTTGGGAGGTGCTGGCTAATCACATCAAATAGCTCACTGGTGTAAAGGGAGAACAGCATATGAGTGTGAACAGCATATGAGTGTTTCCTATTAATTATTTTGTCAGAAAGAACGACAGAAAACATCAACTTCTTACCTGAAAGTCGCAAACTCCTCTCCTGCCGTCGCTGAATAAATATAGAGACCTTAAGCACCAGGACGGGAGGTGGCGACGGCGACGGCACATCCGCGTAAAGGCTGGGGCGAGACCGACGTCACGTTCCACTCGACTGAGCATGTTAAGCAACACTGCGACGGCAACTTCCCACCAGTTTTCAAAAAGGACAACACTTCTTCTTCGTTTGCAAAAGCTGCTGGTAGCTTATGACGATTGAAATTCGCTTTCCTAAAAAGAAAAATGTGATTTGTGGTATCATATATCGACAACACAATTCACCAGATAATTTTCTTAAATATATTGAGGAGGCAGTAGAGAAATATTCTGCTGCAGGTAAGAATTTATGCCTACTAGGCGATTTTAATTTATGTCTGCAAAGAATGGAAACTTGTCATTACAGTCATGAATTCCTATTGGCCTTAGAAAGTTGTTATCTCATTCCGACGATTGATAAACCAACGCGTGTTCACAGAACTTCAGCCAGCCTTATTGACAATGTTTTTGTTAATAATCCGGATCAGGTTGTTGTAAGTGGCAACCTTATTACTAATGTTAGCGACCATTTTTCGCAGTTTTGTATCCTGGCATCGACAATAGATAGAATCAAACAAAGGCAAATCAAGAAGCGTGATTTCTCGCATTCTCCTGTCATTACAAATTTTCTCAACAAGTCTGTCAGTCTCGGTGAATACCCTTCTACTGAAATTGAAAATGTCCAAAATTATACCAATCTACAGAGCAGATGACGGAACTGATGCCTGCAATTGTAGACCAATTTCATTATTGTCAAACTTCAATAGAATTTTCGAGAAAATTATGTACAACAGAATGAAGGTTTTCATAGAAAAACATCAGCTATTATCTTCATCCCAATACGGTTTTCGTCAAGCACACTTTTCTGAGCATGCTATACTCGACATGGTAGAAACCATCCGTACCAATGTGGACAGAAGACTTTATTCCTGTGGGGTGTTCATCGACCTTAAGAAAGCTTTTGATACTGTCAACCATAAAATTTTACTTGATAAACGTAATTATTACGGCTTTCGAGGAATCGTTAATCAGTGGTTTTCCTCTTATTTAACAAGTCGTACTCAAACAACTGAGATTAACTCTTACATTTCGGATAAAGAAGTAGTTAATTGTGGTGTACCCCAAGGGTCCGTTTTAGGGCCGCTCCTTTTTTTGTTATACCTTAAAGACATTCAGCATTGCTCCAGAAAACTCAAATTTTTCCTTTTTGCGGATGATACTAATGTCCTTTATTCTCACGAAAATCTCAAGACATTGGAATTAATTGTAAATGCTGAATTGAACAACTTAGTTAATTGGTTAACCTCAAATAAACTTACACTTAACATAGGGAAAACAAACTTTGTTATTTTTCGCCCACACCAAAAAAAGCTTAATTACCTGCTCCAAATTAATATTTTTGATAATGAACAATATAAGAATGTCATTCTTGAATATAAGAACTGCATTAAATTTCTTGGGTTATTGATTGATGAAAATCTAAATTGGAAAGACCATATTCAAAATAAGCAAAACTGTCGGTTTAATTGCGAAGTTAAGACATATTGTTCCTAATCAAACTCTTCTTAATATTTACAAGTCCCTCATTGCACCTTATATGACGTATGGATTAACTTCTTGGGGAAATGCATCTGAAACCTTGCGAAATAAAGTTCTTGTCCTACAAAAACGTGCACGCCGTCTTATTCATTTTGCTCAAGCAAGGGAGCATGCAATTCCTCTTTTATTGAAAGGAAAATTTCTACCGCTCAAATCCCTATAATAGGAGAAAATTGTTAATTTGATGTATAACATCAACACTAATTTTGCACCGATCAAAATTTCTAATTTGTTTTCTAAAATTACTCGTGTTCATTCTTATAGTACATGCTCAAAGTCGACATCTGAGCATTTTTTTACCAAACAATCCGCACTTAACGTTCAAAGTAAGGCATTTTCACGTGTGGGTGTTAAAATCTGGAATGGGATACCAACTAGTCTCAAGAACGTATCCAGGAATTGTTTTAAGAAAACCATTAGAACAAAACTAATTGAAATTCTAGAAACTGAAAACTCTTATGCCGATATAGATACCTTAATTAGCAAGATGAAAAATTAAATTTCCAACTGAGGTTAAGTATAGTCTGTAGTTTTTCTCTTTACATATTGTTCTTTTACCTAAACTTCTTTCGTCTCTTTTTCTCCTAAATTCTTCTACTTTCTAAATATTTGAAAGCACAAAGAGTAAAGGTTACATGTTGTTGTTGTATGTAATAATCAAAAACAAAAAAAAACAAAAAATTGTCTAAATAATTTCGTGTACAGTCTGGCTTGCCACGATTAGCTTCTCGCTAATTGCAAGCCAGCCTAGTAACAACTTAAACTGTTTCTTGTAAATAAATAAAACTTGAAAACTTTGAATAAACCTTGAAAACTTCGTCAAATCACATATTTAAATATATTAGAGAGGTAAACACCCCCGTAAAGACTGAGCTCACCTACCAAAATGGTGACGGTCTACTAATAAACTACTAAAGAAACGGTTTACAAATTTTAATAATTAGCTAAAAAACTACCAAGTTTGGTTTACTAAATAAACTACTAAAAATAGCGAGTCTTTGTGAAACGACCAGCACAACAAAAACTGTTTATTGATCTGTCAAAAACAAATTAGAGCCAGTAGTTACAGCAAACAGAGCAGTACTCATTGAGTCCAGCATGTTGCTGTATACTGTGCCAGAGGCTAGTGGCCAAACCTCTTTAAGAACATTCAATTCTTTGCTGAATGTGTAAACACTCGAGTTGTGCAAAGGCCCAAAGAGTGCCTTTGGTCCATATACCACCAAGATTGCCCTCTGTAAGTCCACTACCAGCAACATTATCAGAGGACCGTCGTGGCCAACAGATGGAGAGGTTGATCGAACACTAGCTACCAGAAACTCTACTGGAGAGAGAACAACTTCATGGACTCAGCTGTTAAGAGCACTGACAGTACCAATAAGCGACGAGCTTGACATTCTGCCCTCCACAGGTCAAGGCCATTGGTTCCCTTGTCTGTGGCAAGCCTTTAGAGAAAGATTCAGTCCAGCGCATTGCTTGATGCTGTGCTAGTGGCCAAACCACTTTCAGAGGTTCCATTTGACTTCAGTGTTGTATATAATGCCAAGTTAGTAAAATATTAGAAACAAAGCTTACTTGATATCCAACGGCGAAAAATGAAATTGTTGTCGGAGACCATTACTCGTCGCTTAAAAATTTTCACCACCTGTGTTGTTTATCCAATTGACGTTCCATTCTTGAGCTCCATAAGGGTATATATTTGTTTAAAGATGCACTAAAACGCCATTCGCGTTACAATGACTTTCGACGCCATTCCAGGTTAATAATTAAATGTCCTCCCGTGTGCACCGGAAAAATCTACGCATTACCCCACCCCCCTCAAACCTAACAAAATACGCACAGACGACTCTATGCACAGACACCACTTAGCAGGGGAGTGACAGGCAAGACTCTTCCTTAAAACGACGAAATGCAACGCAGATTACGACTGGATTTGGCAACCCAGTGAAAATGTAGCTAAAACCCTTCAATCCGCCTCAAACTGGGCCAGCGACATGTTCGAAGATTCTATCAAACATCTAAACAAGAAAATAGTCTCGATATCTACTCTGCGAAGGAACATTTGCCACAAAATTTCAATTTCGCCTTCCGGACAACATTTTAGCCTGCGTAGAAAGCGGTTTGGCGAATTTAAGATGCTTCTTTCCACCGGGATTGACTTTCGAGTGATTGTTTTGAAAATGGTCCGTGGGAAAACCTGGACCGAAGTGAAACCGGTGAACGCGAGAAGGCTGAGGAGAAGGAGTGAGAAACCGCTTGCAATCAACCCTCAGCATTTTCGAAACCTCCGTTCGCCCACGGACGGAGAAAATATGTGTCAGAAAAATCCGCCTGTCAGTCAAATTTTATTACTCTTGGGAAGTGTAAAGACAAAACAAAGTGGAAAGAGCCGACAATCTGGTTTCCAAAAAACTGGAAACTTCCTTGTGGTAGACACCAGCCTGAAGTACATCTAGAAAAAGAAAACAATTGAAACAAAAGAACAAACGTAAAATCCTAAGGAACACTGTACAAAAATACTCAAAATGAGCTGGGAAAATCCACTTTTAAAGCGAGAACGTTAAATTTGGGTGTGCCAGAGAAAGCGGACTTTTTCTTAGAAAAAAGGTCTGATCCGTAGCCGGGACAAAACATGTCGCGTGACTTAGACAGGTAAAAATAATCTTTCACAAAATCTGGAAACATGCCTGGACGAGCCGGATTACATAACAAGGGCCAAAAGGAGCCGTCTTCCACTCAGGAAGAATCAGAGTGCCCTTGGCTTTGCAAACTTGCATATGAAACAAAAAACTGCGCTAACAAGGCATGTGGGCGGACAAACATAATTGTCCATTGTGAACAATACGCACTACATTCTGATTGTCTGAGAAAAATCGTGACTTTCTTTTCGGCAATAAAACTCTGGAAGCTTTTTAGAGCCAACTATACGGCCATTAATTCCCAATAGGAAGAACTCATACATCTCTACAATTCATTCCACATTCCGGAACGAAACTTCCGTTCGTTGTAAAAAACAACATGAGCACCATAGCCAGTTTCACTAGTATCGCAGGTTAAGACTGCGCTAGACGACAAAGGTCTATTAATTGGGTAGCCATTAAAGGCGTCAACATGAGCTAACCGAAAATTTCAATTCTTATAAAACTCCTTCGTTTGCGACAAGTACATTGTTCCAGGATTGCCTCAAGTTGATGAAAAAATACATCTGCCTGGTAAATAACCTGGCAACAGGCCCAAGAGCAACAGAAAGTGAAATTACAAATCCGGATACACTTGCAACTCTTCTAACTTAAAGTTAGGAAAATCATTAACTCAGTCAAAATTGACTTCAGCTTAACAATCTTTTTCTCTGGAACTACGAAAATCGCGACTTTCTTTTCGGCAATAATACTCTGAAAACTTTTCAGAGCCAACAATACGGCCATTAATTCCCAATAGGAAGAACTCATACATCTCTGCAATTCATTCCACATTCCGGAACAAAACTTCCTTTCGTTGTAAAAAACAACATGAGCACCATAGCCAGTTTCACCAGCATCGCAGGTTAAGACTGCGCTAGACGACAAAGGTCTATTAATTGGGTAGCCATTAAAGGCGTCAACATGAGCTAACCAAAATTTCAATTCTTGTAAAACTCCTTCGTTTGCGACAAGTACATCGTTCCAGGATTGCCTCAAGTGATGAAAAAATACATCTGCCTGGTAAATAACCTGGCAACAGGCCCAAGAGCAACAGAAAGTGAAATTACAAATCCGGATACACTTGCAACTCTTCTAACTTTAAGGTTAGGAAAATCAATAATTAACTCAGTCAAAATTGACTTCAGCTTAACAATCATTTTTCTCTAGAACTACGAACAACATACGAGCTGTATCTATAATAACGCCTAACCACGCCCCTAATTGACGGAGCCTCCCAATTGGATTTCTTCTCGTTACACCTCCAACCGGAATTTAGGAGATCAGATTTGACCAACTTGCTCGCAGTCTGCGCGTCAGGTAAGGTTCTGCAACCAAAAATACCGTCATCAATATGTCAAATGGCGAAAATACCGAGCGATCTTCATCGAGCGACAAGTGGCTTCAACATCTTTGTAAACAAATGGCAGGCTGATGACAAGCCAAATGGCAATACTATAAAAACGAAATATTTTTCCACGCCATTGGTGGACCTAAATATTTCCAACAGTTGTAATTAATATCCAAGTGTTGATAACCGGACTCGATACCCAAAGTAAAGAACCCAAAATTGTCTCTAAACATGAATGCGAGAGTGGGGAGGCTTTCATATTTAAATTTAAAGTTGCGTACAAAAGGATTAACAGATCTACTGAGATCTAGAACCAGACCTAACTGCGGCCACGAGCGACAGAAAGAGGATTGCAACAATATGGTCTAGAAAATACTTCTGTCTGGCATTTATTAATAACTAACTCGTTGATAGCATTGGCAGCAAATTCTGCATGATCTAAAGCACTTTTGTTGTTCTTTATAAAACAAGGCGGACGTATAATGGTAAAAGGTATAATGTAAATAGTCAATAAGACTCCAATCACAAGTGCAGATAATTGCAAATTCTCAAACCACCAATTCTTGCGAGCGTTAATACGGCCTTGAACAGACGGAACGGGCGAAGATTCAGTTACCTCAGCATTCTTTAAACCACGTAACTCTAACAAAAAATTGGCATCACCTGGCTCTTCTCGTATCCCAAAAAAAAAAAATCGTCAGTCCCACTGATTTCACTTAGCGGTTCCTTGGCTTGGAGGCGGCACGTAGGTAGATTGCGCTGGTAATTGGACCAAGTTACGCTGCCAAGAGAGGGCATTGTTGCTGGCACTAGCGGTTGGATACTTTGATCTCCAGCAACTTCTCCAGAAATGGCCAGGCCTGTTACACAGGAAGCATGTGCTCAAAGGAGTAAAAGCAGAAGATACATTAGTAAATCTGGTAGAAACGCGCCTAAAATCAGGCCTAATCATATTACCTTTCTTAGCTCTTTCGGCTTTTTTCTTCTCTCTTAGATTTCCGACTTCCTTGAGTATCTTACGAATTAGCTTTTCACCTGACTCATCTTCGGCAACTGGTATTTGTTTGTATTCTGTTACAAAATCCCAGCCATGCAAATCTACGAGCACCATATGTTTCATTCTAATGGCAATGGCATTCTTACCTTCCTCTAAGGCGTTCGCAGCTTCCACAAGTTTACCAGAGTGAGGCGCAACCACAGCAGAATCAATATGGCTGGCTACTTTTTCCTGATGCTGGTACTGCTCTTCGTTCCCTTTACATTTAAATGTGTGTCGAGCGAAATTTTCAAGACGAATTTTCTTAACTGCGAAGTTGATGGATTCGTCGTTCTGACGCTCAAGCTCGTCCTTGAATGAAGCGAGCTCCGCACAAAGAAAGTTTTTTAGCTCCGAAATAGCCGGCAAAGGCGCAGTAAGAGGCTGAGAAGGATCAGCGCTTAAACCAGAAAGCATAGCTTGTATTTCTGGACTCACCAACAAGCTAAGTTACAGTTCTTGGTGGCTGTCCAGAAGGCGAACGTCTTCCTCGATCGAATGCAACGTATTTCAGGTTTTCTAACTAATATAAAGTTAGGATACAGTTCTTGGTGGCTGTCCAGAAGGCGAGATAGTGAAAACTAGAAATTCTACTTTTTATACCAAATAATTAGCATATAATATATGCAGTTACATAATCATGAACAAAAGTAAATACGAAACAATTGTTCAAAATATGTGAAGCCTTATTTCAGAAACAATGTGAATACCTTGAATTATAGTAATGCTACGAACCGTAACGAACACGCTTTACAACTACTCTTTGTTCCGTTGGAAAGCATTATTTCCTCTAGTCATCATATTATGATCAGCAATAGCTGATGTGTGATCATGTTTGGAGAGCGCCTTAAAGTGTTCCGTTTTTCTATCCTGCAGTCGGCGCTTCGTTTTTGCCCATTTAGAAGTTATCGCAATCCCAACAACTTGCCTTGCAAACAAACTTCGTCCTTTGGGAACGATTCAAGCGATCTTTGTAAGGAAAGAAAGATTTGATTCGCCGAGTGTTAAGAAAAATAAATTTCAGATTAACGATAGAATAAAACTTATTTACACAAGATTTAAGGCGTTAAGAGATCTGGTTACTCTCTAAACCTAAATAATAATAATAATAATAATTGGCAGTGCTAATCACCCTTTACTTGCAGTCTTGAGGACTGAATTACGAAGGGCGCAGCTCACGATATCGGGCTGAAAGCATACAAGGGCGCCTCTGGCTGCCGCTATACAGTCCATGTTGATGTCGGAGCACAGCACCACAGCTAAATGTTAATTAGCTGTGAGTCGATTTTGATGAGGGAGGAAAACCGGAGTACGCGGAGAAAAACCCTCGAGTCAGGTTGAGATCGACTGAAACACAACCCACTAGAAGCCGGTGCCAGAGTTGAACCCCGGCTAGCAGTGGTGGGAGGCTTTATAAATAACCACTAAGCCACCCTGACTCCCACAAAACAAAATGATCAAATCTTTATTTGGGACGGTAGAGATGGGGATGTTGGGCTTGCTTCTGTTTTTCAGATTTCACAAAATGCATTGCTTTACTATGTTTATCACCGCTTTATGTGTTGTTTTTTTTTTATAGAGTCTTTCAGTTTTGAGTTGTTTCTTGTTCCTCCTTCTTAATTTTTTTGGCGCGAATTTAGACACCACTGATTGTTGCAATACACGCCTCGCCAGCGTGTACATGTATAACTACCGCCGCTTTATTTCGCTCAGTATTAGTTTCCCGATTCTTCCTGCCCAGGCGAGAAACTAAAAAGCACTTGTTACAGTCACGACATGGTTGTTTTTATTGCATCTTTTGTTCACTCAGGGCTCGACACACTCCTTGTTACGACGGGTGATTATTATTATTATTATTATTATTATTATTATTATTATTATTATTATTATTATTATTATTATTATAGAGATGGCATCTCAAGCGAGAAAGTCGAAGGTGAAATGGACTGAGCGGATGAATAATGATATTTTGGAGTGCAAAAGGAAAGCGAAGGAGCTTGTGTCTTCTGAAAACCCTCCCTGTAATGAAAATGGAAGAAAGCGGGGCTATGTGGATATTATGAAGGAGCTTTGGGACGAAATTGGATATGTACAACTAGGACTCAAGAGTCAAAATCTTCGCGACCAGGCTGCTAGACTCGTAAAAATGAACAGCAATGAAACAGCGGGGACCGTAGAAAGGAATGCTACTATGGATGCTGTTGTTTCGACAGCAAGAAGTGATTGTACTTCCCAAGATTTCGCTGAAAATGAAAATCAAAGCATGCAAGATATCGAAGGAGAAAATGGTAATTCGACGGTAATAGACCTGGATTTGCATATTACAGGAAACGAAATAGGTGTTAAGGAAAGAAAGGATACAATAGAAAATTCATCGCAGGTTT
>NC_090889.1:46502993-46507993 GCF_036669925.1 Montipora capricornis
CAATTGGAAACCGCTCTATGTAACAGCGATTCAATCTCAATTTAACTTGCGGATTTTGCTGCAATAGCGTATTCTTCCCAAAAAGCCACTTCTTATCCATATTTACCTTAACAATCAGTGGCTACGACTCGAGTGGATTTTAGTTGCGACACTTCTTTGTTCTTTTAATCAAGTGAAGTACTTATTCAGGCTTTCAATTTCCTGAGGTTCTTATTCCGGAAAAAAAAAAACAAACAAAAAAACAAAAAGAAGAGGAAAATAAAGAATCTGCCCTTCCGTTAATAAGTTATTGACATTTAAAACTGACAAAATTCATCATCAAATTCAAATCTGTAAACATGAAGAACATTTTTAAGCCATTTTCAACTTCTATACTCCGAAACAATACTTTTGGCTTTTGTTTGTCAGATTCCGCCTCGCAGGACGTCGGGAAACAGTCGAACTGTATTACATTACTATTTATTCCCTCACTTTAATTGAGTCTATCATATACGAATGGCTTTGTTAACTGAGATGGTATTTCAGAAATTTCGTAAGCAGCTCCATCACCATGCAAATCTCGATTGTTCTTTCAAGTGAGTCTCTGAATGAGTCGGAAATTTATTCCTGACAGTAAAATGAAATTTTGTACAGTAAATTATGTTTTTTAGATTAATGTTTATTTCTATCGAGTCTTTGATCGAAGTACATACTTGAATGCGACTATTCAAAGAAGCGCTATTGTGAAATGCTATATATTTTTCCACTGAAATGGAACTTAACCATTTCGCACCCAAGATTAACTGGCAGAGCACTTGTTACAGTCGCGACATGGTTGTATTGCATCTTTTGTTCACTCAGGGCTCGACACACTCCTTGTTACGACGGGTGATTATTATTATTATTATTATTATTATTATTGTCATCGATAAAAATCGATTTTGAAGTAAATTTTAAAAGGAAAATTATCGATACAAATGTTACATGACGTTTCGACGACCTCACGTCATTATTGTCGAATGTGAAGAAATTGATATACGTGACATTATTAATATATGTCATTTTCGTTGAAGTGTCTCAACCTATCTATGTGGGATACCTGTGGCATCCCACACTAATGTCTTCTGGTTGCAAGACCTGCAAGTCCGTCAATACTAATGTGGACAGTGTATCCCTCACACTTACCCTTTGGGTACCTTTTTCTGAAACTGCGTTTAGGTAGAAGTCATTCTACGATTGGTGGCAGGTGTGGTTTAATCTGATTGGGGTGCCACAGCTTGAGGGAAAAACCGAAACACAAACTGTCTCATTTCTTTCTGCCGGCAGCAGTAAATCAGTGGATTGAAAAGGGAGTTTAACATGACAAACGTACGAACCCACGGACAAGCCATACATGGGGTGCTGCCAGCAACAGAACGAGGATTTAGCAATTGCAAATGATAACGAACAACAAACAAAGAAATGGGTAGATAGCACGTCGTAACAACACCTACTAGAAGGACTGTTGTTTTGAGCGCCTTGCTTTCTTTGGCGAATCTTTCCACTTCTGTTGCCGGCAGCTGTTGAGTTTTCATCCTCTTTCGATGGCGAAGAGTTTCACGGTACAAATTAACGTAGGAAAACACAACGAAAAGAATGCACGAAAGCAAGACGAAAGCTACTAACAAGTTGAAATAAAACTTCACTGTGTTCAAAATCAGTCTAGCTGACTCGTAAAACATAACAAAGATCCAAAATGAGATCACTGCCGCCTTAATGTTTCGTCTTGTGACGACGTAAGGGTATTGCATTGTAAATTTGATCGCTATGAGCCTCTCGAAAGTTACCAACATGAGGTGAAGGCATGAACAAATCGACATGGCGCGTAAACACAAGTTATGGAATTGTCGAACCAGATCGTAAAAAGGCACACCAAGGATCTCTAATGTTATAAACAAAATGAACGACGGCTGCACCACAAGGCCTATTAATACATCCGTTGCCGCTAAATAGGCCAGCAAGATATTGGTCTTCGACTGAAGTCTCGGTCTTCTTTGTACTGCCATTATCACTGACAAGTTCAGCAGAACTGCGAATGGACAGGAGATGCTGTTTATGATTATGGCGATCATGGCATTCGTAATAGCAGTTCTCCATTCCTCGTCTTCCGTGCTGCTATCTTTCAAATGGCTTGTAAAATTTGTACCAGAGATGTTGGTCATGTTGAGACAAATTGGTTATCAGGTTTTCTCTCTTGGATGCCTGTTCCTTAGAGCGGTTTTCAATTAAGAGTCGTAAAACCAAAACCAAACCAATTACTCTGACCAATCACAACAGACCGAAATAGTGCAATGAGCCAATCAGAATGCGAACCAATCACATCTAGCCGGCGCAAAGGGAAAATGCGCACGTGTGAGTCGCGATTGGTTTTGGTTGTTCTTCTCATTGGTTGAAAAAGTGGAGCGAGTTTTGCTGCCTAATTACAGAGCGAACCAATGCAAAACCAAAGCAAATGCAATTTATTTTCGACACTCAATCGGAACCTGCTCTATGTAACAGCGACTCAACCTCAATTCAACGAGCGGATTTTGCTGCAATAGCGTATTCTTCCCAAAAAGCTACTTCTTATCCATATTTACCTTAACAATCAG
Source organism: Montipora capricornis (assembly GCF_036669925.1). Classification (NCBI taxonomy): domain Eukaryota; kingdom Metazoa; phylum Cnidaria; class Anthozoa; order Scleractinia; family Acroporidae; genus Montipora; species Montipora capricornis. The sequence goes on from NC_090889.1 coordinate 46,505,603, forward strand.
TGTCTACGACTCGAGTGGATTTTAGTTGCGACACTTCTTTGTTCTTTTAATCAAGTGAAGTACTTATTCTGGCTTTCAATTTCCTGAGGTTCTTATTCCGAAAAAAAAAACACAAAAAAAACAAAAAGGAGAGGAAAATAAAGAATCTGCCCTTCCGTTAATAAGTTATTGGCATTTAAAACTGACAAAATTCATCATCAAATTCAAATCTGTAAACATGAAGAACATTTTTAAGCCATTTTCAACTTCTATACTCCGAAACAATACTTTTGGCGTTTGTTTTCCAGATTCCGCCGCGCAGGACGTCGGGAAGCAGTCGAACTGTATTGCATTACTATTTATTCCCTCACTTTAATTAAGTCTATTATATACGAATGGCTTTGTCAACTGAGATGGTATTTCAGAAATTTTGTAAGCAGCTCCATCACCATGCAAATCTCTACTGTTCTTTCAAGTGAGTTGAAATGAGTCTCTGAATGAGTCGGAAATTTATTTCTGACAGTAAAATGAAACTTTGTACAGTAAATTATGTTTTTTAAAATTAATGTTTCTTTCTAACGAGTCTTTGATAGAAGTACATACTTGACCATACTTGAAAGCGACTATTCAAAGAAGTGCAATTGTGAAATGCTATATCTTTTTTCCACTGAAATGGAACTTAACCTTTTCGCACCCAAGATTAAAAGGTAGAGCCGTTATGAAATGTCACATGATTTTGCACTGAACTTTAAGGTCTGAAGATGGATTCGAAACGGATCAAGAAAGAACTCCAACTTTTGAGCCTTCCCACTTTCCAGGCAGTTTCGCTACTGATATAAACATGCTCTTTTCACATTCAAGATGATCGACATTTCACACACAAAGACAAAAGATTACACTGAATGGTTTTTCACACAAATGTTCACAGTACTTGAGGACTTTCGTAATTCTTTTGTATCTGTTATCCAGAGATACAGTTACAATTTACATGTATAACTTGAAGTCCACGTACACACTGTTAACGAGAGACGTCAAGGGGATGACAACGCAACTTAGTTATCAGTCAGAACGCGAATTGTTCCCTTCCCTTCGCAAAACACTTATTGACTGACAAAATGAAAATTATCTTTCTCACAATAGTCAATAAAGTGGGTAGATAAAGCTGCGCACAATAGAACAGAAATGTTTGCACGAGCTTAAGTCAAATGGCGCAGAAGAAAGTTTGAAAACGTTTAACACGTGAAGTAAGTCTAAAATTGACAAGAATTTTCAACGAACTAAAGTAATGAAAAGTAAACTGAAAAGTATATCTATAGAGTAGTTTATTGCAGTTGTTACCCGGTTTTCAATAAAAATAATGATTAAAAATAATAATACTTTTTTCCCTTCTGTCGCACGCAACCAGAGCAGTGATACTAATTCCTCCAACGAGTTAAAATTCTTTTTCTAGAGCTAGTTCATTAATTTGACTTCATCCTGTTTTTTTTTAATGTGAATATATAGAAGGCAGAAAATTGACCTGTGCGGGAGAAAGATTTAAGATCTCTTAGGGCTAGGCCAATCTCTTCCTCTGTCAATAACGCCGGCCTTGTGCATTGCATGCTGGGACCATGTGCTAGCACTGGTCGCCATCTTGAATAAAGATCTGGCTACAGTTATTCAAAAGGTGGATAACGCTATCCACCGGATAAATCAGTATCCACTGGATAGCGCAATTGGTTTCGCTATGACTTATTCACTGAATAGTGATTTATCGGGCAGATAGCGCTATCCATCGTTTGAACAACTGGGCACTGATGTTGTTGTTGTTGTTGTTGTTGTTGAATCATTTTGCGAATTATTCAGATCTTTACTGTTTTGTTTTGTGCCGTTATAACGCTCTAAGCTGCAAGTGCTACAACTTGAAGAAAAAGTCGGAAAAAACAAGTTCTCATTTCCTTCTGTCGCCAACAGTTTTCCAATGGATTGAGGAAAGAACTGATTTTTAACTGATACAGTGTTAAAACATGATAAGAACATGTTAAGAACTGATACCATGTTAAAACATGGTAAAAGTGCGAATGAACAGAGGGACGTTAACTACTCTGTATAAGCTTACATAAAACCATTGCCTTAAAAGCCTTACCGCCAAAACACCAAGTAGCACGCGCAAAAAAAAAAAAAACAAGATAACAACGATTACTAAGACAGTTGTCTTGAGCGCTTTGTTTCCTTTGCCGAATCTGCCTAGCTCTTCTTGAGCAAGCTGTTGGGTTCTGAGTTTCGTTTGGTGGCGATGAGTTTCACAATACAAATCACGTAAGGAATGGCAATAAAAATTATATACGACAGGAGAGTAACTGTTTCTGTTGAAGACTGTTTTTTTTTCTATGGTACTTTCAAGGTAAACAACACTTGGATGGGGTTCCATAA
>NC_090889.1:46517993-46527993 GCF_036669925.1 Montipora capricornis
AAGACCACCAAATGGAGTCAAGTATTCCTAGTTAAAATGTTCCCACAGTTAAAATTCCACTGTAGAATTCAAGGACAAAGGTTTTTCTTTCATTTCAATCCACTAGCCGCGCGATCGAAGCTCTACCAGGGATGTCAGGCGGCGATAAAATGATCGAAAAGAGTCTCTTTCACATTGAAAACCACACAGCAACTGTTGAGTTTCTGCTTGAGTCTTTGTTTGTGGCTTGGAAAAGGGTCTTTGTTTGTTGTCCCTGACGGCGTTACCATCAATATTGTATTCATGATAATGCCTGAGCTCCAGCTGAAGGCTTTGTGTTTGTTTGTTTGTTTATTTTCTACTCATTTACTTATCATCTTATTTACTTTGGTTTATATGTAATATCTTCTGTTATCATTAAGCATTTGTTAAAGTCGAAAGATTGAAGTGATCCTCATCTGGACAATAATATTTTAAAAAATTGTCTCTTATAAGCACCTGAAAAATTCAGGTGGCTTTTTGATCGGCGGGTCTAATCTGCAGGTCGCAGGTCAAAGGTCACAGGTTGCAGGTCATTGTTTCACCAATACAGAAAGTATCCTAAACATTCATAAAAGCTAACCTTAGGCCTAAGGATACTTTCTGTATAATTTGGTGAAACAATGACCTGCAACCTGTGACCTGTGACCTGTGACCTGCAGATTAGACCCACTGCTTTTTGACAGGACCCGAACCTACAACCTCTATGATGCCGGCACAATGCTCTGCCAACTGAGCTATGAAGTCACACAGTTGTAAGCAGGCCAATTCATTGGGCTCATGTGTTCTCGTGAAAGCAATGATGAAGGATAGAAATGTGTATTTGAAGTGTGGGTTATAGACAAAACATTGAGGTGACCTTGCAGTTAGTTGGACAATTTAATCAATTGTCTCAAGATTATACATGTAGACACCTAAAAACTTCAGGTGGCTTTTTAATGGGACCCAAACCATTGACCCCTGCAATGCTGGCGCAATACTCTACCAACTGAGCTATGAAGCCACACAGATGTGAGCGGCCCAAAAATTCATTGGGCTCATGTGTTTCCTTGAAAGGAATGATGCACTGGCATCATGGAGGTCTGGGTTTGCGTCCCATGATTAAAAAGCTGCCTGAATCTTGTCTATAGCCCATACTTCAAATTTACATTTCTTTCCTTCATCATTCCTTGAATAAAAATCAAAGCTCAAAATTTTGCCAGTCAAGTGTTAAGCAAACACACTTTCCAAATCTGAAGAAAAATAAGAATTTATTGATCGTAGTAACTGTTCAATTGATGTCAGTCTTTCTTGGTTATTTTTACTATTGCCAGACTTTTCTAGATCTTCTTTAATAATTGTCTGTTGACTCATAATTAAGCTCCCACGTGCACAGTAAGGCTCATGATAGAGCACGCATCAACCAAAAAAGAATTTTTTTACAAGTTGCAAATTTGATCAAGGTAGCGAATTTCAGGAAGGTTGCACGTTTTATCAAGGTGGTAAACCAAGGTACAAACTTTTAAGGCTGCAAGTAATTCCTAGACAGGATTCTAGTTTTAGTGGCTTACTGTAGTTTGCGAAACGAAATGGAGCGAAACGAAATGGAACGAAACGAAATGGAACGAAACGAAATGAAAATCTGTAGTTTGCGAAATGAAAATCTGTAGTTTGCGAAATGAAAATCTGTAGTTTGCGAAATGAGAATCTGTAGTTTGCGAAATGAAAATCTGTAGTTTGCGAAATGAAAATCTGTAGTTTGCGAAATGAAAATCTGTAGTTTGCGAAATGAGAATCTGTAGTTTGCGAAATGAGAATCTGTAGTTTGCGAAATGAGAATCTGTAGTTTGCGAAATGAGAATATGTAGTTTGCGAAATAAACATTTACTTTATCGCTGCGTCTACTCGGATATTCTAAACAGAAAATTCCCCCCCAAAAAGCCGTTTCGCCTTGCGCGGAATGCGTGACGTTTTGTCATTACTCTTATAGAGACGATCTGCCTGAAAATTTGCCCAAGCGATCTGTCTGAAAATTTGCCTAAGAATGCAAAAAGTCCACTTCAGGTGGAAAGTACATACTCCGATATTCCATTCTTTAAATGCATATTGAACTATTTATAAGGAGAAAGGTGCAAATGTAAGTTCCACTGAGAAATAAGTTAGCTTCTGAGGGGCTGATTGCTCCTCGGCCCCGGGTGATCGCCTGACCGTTAGAAAATGTAACGCAAGGGTCTCCTACGTAGCAAATCATATGCAAAGGTCATCGCCAGGCTAATCTCCCGCCAGAATTTAATTTTGACCGGGAAATTACATAGCACTTGCATGTTGGTCCTGGTAGATCATGTCGGTTTTTCGACGTTTCAAGCTGCCACAGCTGCTGAGAAAACAAAAATCTAATGAGAATAGTATTGTTAACATACCGCGCTTTGATTGTAATGCACTGGCAGTGAAAGAGCGGCTTGGACAAGGTTCTTTTGGAGATGTTTACACCGTGGATTACAAAGCTCCAGGAAAGGTTATTGAAACTGTGGTTGTGAAGAAAGTGTTGCTGGCTCTGGACCAAGAGGAGAAGAAACTTTTCTACAAAGAAGTAGCTCTTCTCAACGGACTGAATCATCCCAATATAGTGAAAATGAAAGGTGTGTGCCAAAATCCGCTCGCGATTATGCTCGAATATTGTTATTTTGATTTTAAGCCGTTTGGTGAAGATTTGCGTGTCACCTCGCTTTCTGGTTTCTTGCTTCAAATTAATGAATACAAGTGCCAAGGCTTCCATGACCTGGTCAATCATGCGGCCGTCGAAATTATCCAGGGTCTAGCCTATCTCCACTCCAAAGGAATAGCCCATCGAGATGTAAAACCGGCAAACGTTTTAGTAAATAATAGGCACTACAGCGCGTTGTCTGACCAAGAGCAAAGTGCTCAGCAGTATGAATCCAGGCCGATTGCGTGCAAGCTGACTGACTTTGGAGAGAGTCGCTCCCTATTCACTCAAACGCAAAGCGTTCTTGCGTCAAAAACCTCTAACTTAGATCGTGGAACGGTGGTGTACCTGGCTCCAGAAGTTCTTGTCGAGGAACTTTGTTTATCTGGTGCATCTATTTCGGATTTAATGCTTGCGGATATTTGGGCGCTGGGGATGGTTTTGTTTTCAATGCTAAACCCCAGCCTAAAATGTCCTTATTTAGTTGAGATTCGAGAGGCAGGGGGTGTTAAATCTCAGGAGGAACTCAAAACCTTCATCCGTTCTCTTCTTCGCGTGGGAAAACACCCTACTCCAGACGAAACCTATAAAGTTGAGCGTAGCACCGTGTGGTGTGCTTTAGAGGAGGTTTATAGAGGGTGTATCGATTTCAACCGGCAGGGTAGATTGTCCCTAGACAAGGCAGTGGACATCATGAGAAGAGAGGAAAATGGATACGAGGTAATTCCTTTGAAAGTTAGCCAGTCCACTGCCGTTCAACAGTTCGATCAGAATTTTGCTGCCTGTCTGGAAGAAAGTGGTTGTGAGGAGCCCGTTCAACTGGAATCTGTCCCCAGCAACGATGGCACCAACGCATGCGCTTTTCTAGCGGTTAAGATAGTGGACAGAATCCTGACGGAAATAGGAACCGATGGCGAAGTTTTTGCTGACATAGCTGATGCCGCCGAAGCAAAAATATGGCTCTTACCTGAGAAAATAAATGAATATCGCGACATCAGTAAAATGTACGATCCCGTTGAGGCATATGAGCTTCTTCTGGCAAAAAAGATCATGCAGTCTACTTACGACTTCTCGGAAGAATTGCCCTTTTCAGATGGTGTGTTTTCTGTTGAAGGAAGACAAAAGTTACATTCCAAGCTCTGTGAACTTGGACGTGGCAACTTTGCTGCTATCTTCACAAGTGAGCCCTGGGTATTGACAGTTGGATGTTTTAACGGCAGACCATTCTTGATCGACACCCATCCTGTTACTGCGAGGCCTGGAACCGGTTCCGGTCTGGTGATTGTAGGAAGAGAAAAGTCCCCGGAAGTCTGGATGTCACTCTGCTGCTGGTTGTGGAAACGATTGTTCAACGGAGGTGTTGAGCCTGGCACGGGCCAATCACTGGCAGTCGTTACACCTCGCACGCAGTAAGTAACACCCTGATCATATTCTTATGAAAGAAAAAATAAATCAGATAAACAAGTTAACATTATCATAATTATTAATATTATTGTTATTGTTATTTCTGTTATTATACTACTATTATCACTCTATCGGTGAGCCAGAGAATTTAGACACCTACCGAAATTTACCGGTTTAAGGGAGTATCGGTATCTCCCGATGATTAGTATCATTGTCACTGTCATCGTCATCATCATCGTCGTCATCATCATCATCATCATCATCATCATTCTTCTTCTTCTTCTTCTTCTTCTTCTTCTTCTTATTATTATTATTATTATTATTATTATTATTATTATTATTATTATTAATAGCAAGAAATGGCCTAATGTACCAGATCAAATTTCTCAGAACAACAGGCTTTTGCTTTAGGTGACGCTACCGAAGCCACGCGGAAACGATTGTGAGTAACCGACAAGTTTCAGCGCTAAAATTTTGTAATGGTAAAGAGCGCATATTGTTCTGTCAGCTTTCATAACGACTCTTTCTGTCACCTTTTGTTTCCGAATTTTATCCCTATTTTTTGAAACGATCATTATTATTACTTATTTTCTTTTTCACCTGTAGTCACTCCCCTTGCGCAAAAACACACTCACGACCCTTAAAGAGGGTGGCCATGATGGCTTCAGGCTTCGACAACGTTGACGACGCTGTCTGTCCACCCCAAAGACTCAAGTTAGTATCGGCGACTCCACAGGATTCCTCTACCGAAAATCAAGGTAACAGCACTTCGTATTTATTAACCCGCTGGAATACAAGTGAGCGCTATGTCTATACTGGTGCGATGACAGTTACTTCAAGTGAATATAACAGAAACTCAATTTCCCAAACTCTCGTTTTCTTAGAATTCCACATTTCTTGAACCAAATATCTTTTCCGTTGGATCTTACTTCTCTGCAATTTTAACCCTGATTTCTCGAACCTACGCACTTCTAGAAGCAATTTTTGTTTCCCACGTAGGTTGGAGGAAACAGTATTTTACCGCAATATAAAAATGGAATCATCTTTCTTTCAGGCGTTGAAGTGCTATCAGACGATAGTATCTTCAGTACTGGCAAGAGAAGTGGTAAAGGTTAGTGGTTCGTTTTATTTAACACTTTCCCTTCTTGCCTTCATTTCTTTCAGTTATAGAGCGGCGGAGATGGTGACTTAACCTACAGACAGAAAGATCTCGATTTTCTACCTTACCTTTCGTCCACTGCCTTCGTCGTACATAGTGTTCCTGTTGCCATGGTAGCTTAACTAAAAAAAAAGGAGGGAAGAGGGGAGGGGGGGAGTTTCCTTGCTTTCTTGCACTGGTTACTTCTTTTTCTTACTTGTCAACATATTGTAACAACCTTTCTTTTTTCAAGTTACAGTTTCTGTTGAGGAAAGCCCGGATCAGAAGAGGTCATTTCATACTTTGAAGGTACATCCATATCAGAGAAGAACAGAAAAGAGGTATGTAATAATAATAAATAATAATAATAAATATTGAGTTCTTTAAGCCAAAGCTTGTTTTCTTCTTTCCTTTACAGGAAGAAAACCGCTACTCTCGCAAAAGAAAACATGCTGAAGACAGTGATTCCGATGACCATCAACTATACATAAGTCCATTTGAAGATAACAGTAAGTCATTTCTTTTAACGTTAATGTAACCAGCGTCGTTGGGATAAAATGTTATTTGAACAAGCGCGTACGACGGTCGTGCATGTGGCTGGAAGATCTATGGATCGTTTCACCTCAGGCCACTGCGCTCCTAGGTTTTTCTTAGCCAAACTTATACATTGCTTCGAGCATTTTCCGTAATTACAACGAATCCGCCTAGTCGACAGTTTTGTATAACAATCGGAAAGGGAAAAACCCTTGTGACTCTATGTTTTATGTCGTTTAAATATTTCCGATTTAACTGAATAGCAAAATAAAATCTTCATCCATCTCAGTAGCGAATAAATGTCTTGGACCACATAAACTAGCTATGTAATTTTACTTTTATTTATGAATGTCGGTATATATGTTATTTATATAAATGGGATTTATATGTATATATAGGTTTTCCTTAGGAAAGAGGGGGAATTTGAGTTTCACATTTGCTCAAGGAGGGGGAAAGAGGTCGCATAGATATTGAAAGGGAAGCAATACAAAACGCCCATGCACCAACCCCCTTCCCCAAACCAACAACTATTAAGACTCCCGAAGGTCACAGCGCAACTATTTTCTCATGCAAAACCCGAAACAGATCAACTGTTGACGGTCTAAGAAGCCTTTAAAACGTTTGTAAAGTATTTGTATTTTCTCTGGGGAGCGGAAGGAGCTTTTCTTGAGAGTAGAAGCGTTCAAACGCAAAAAACTGCGTTACTTCAGGTTTCTCGGGACCGAGAGCGTAAAGTTTGAATCATCTGAAATTTTAACAAACGAGGATTAACGTCTAATCTAATGTTATTTTCAGGTGCCATAAATGGCTTTCCCGTTTACAGAAGATCAAAAGCTGGAATCACGGCAAAAGAAATCTTAGAATTGTGCATTGACGGTGACCTTCCAGACAAAAACGTGTGCAAAAGAGTTCCTGTCGGTGTAACAGAAAGTGCGACTTTTATCGTGGATCTGGAGGCAGTTCATCATAAAGACCTGACAGTGGATGACAACGGATTCTATGGAGCTCATTCCAGTCCAGCTGAGCACTTTCAGGTTTTCATTGATGGTCGAGGAAAGGTCAGTGCCATGTGCAGAATTTCCAAGCCTGACCCAGAAAGCGAGAGTGCGGTCTTTACCGCCTATGACCACTTTGTTATCAGAAGACAGTACAGTTGGCCAAAAAGTGACAAGAACTTTCGTCGTATGATAGCGAAGGTTGAACACGGAGGGAAATTTTTGAGGTTTGCCATTGTACAGTATACTGTCAATATGACCTCTGATGAAGCAAAGCTGCTTTTCAGTCAGACCAAACGCCATTCGGGAACTCAGGTGAGAACTAAACCAAGTGTTCTTGAGAAAGTGAGACAATTGGGCGATACGTACAGCGCTAAGAAGATTATCAATCACATTCAAAAGGAAGCAGGGGGCGTAGTGTCCATATCGTCTCCATCCGACTTTCCAAGAGATAGACAACAAGTCTACAATCAACTTCGACAAGTTGAGGGCAGGAAAAAATCCCGAAGCACTGGCCCGGCTAAGTCACCGGACATTACCAAGTTGTTGTCTCTCCAGCAAGCCGGAAGATTTATCCGTGATGTGAGTATGGGTGCAAGATCAGACAATAAAGGCGAGATTCGAGCAGCAGTGAGCACGTTTGCAGCAACCAATTACAGTATCGGTTGGATAAAAAGATTTTGTCACCCGCGTTCAAGTCCAGCTTCAGTGGCTGGAGTGGATATGACGTACAAATTAGGGCCCTTCTACCTCACAACAGTCACTTTCCCTAATCCAATGTTCGTGTACAAAAACAACGAAAGGAAACATCCTACAACCCTGGCAGCGGTAATGACCTCAGTGTCGAAGGAAACACGCGACTATGAGTACCTCGCAAGGTCATTAAAGTCGGAAGGGATAGAGTCATTGACGTACGGAACGGATGGTGAGTGTGCGCTAGAGAGAGGCTTTGAGAGTGTTTACCCCATTGAAGGTCCTGCTTGCACGAACATTCACCTACGCTGCTTCGACCACGCCAAAGGTGACATTATTATGAAACTGAAAGATCTAAATGTGTCCGAAAGTGAAAGAAAGAAAATTCAGCAAGAAATACAGGGAAGCGAGTTCGGGGGAAAGCGAGTGAAAGGTCTGGTCGATTGCGAGAGTGAAACAGAATTTGAAGAACTGTACGTGAACAAAGAGGCTCATTGGCCTGAACAGTTTAAAGAATGGATGGTAACCAACAAAGGGAGGCACAGATCCATGAAGGCGACTTTAAAGTTTTGTATGTTGAAACCAATAAGAATTGCAGCCGGCCTTGGTAACCCCCCAAACAAGTGGGATAATCAAAGGACAGAATCGCTCAACAACGTCATCAAAGAAGCTGCGGAGAATCAGGTAACTGATCAGGCTACCATTCACGAAATTCTAGAAGCCGAAGTAATACAACAACAAGAGCAGGAATACATCAAAGCTATTTACGGCATGGGGGAATACAGATTGGCCCCAGAATTTCAAGCCTATTCCGTTACCCCTTTAGCTTGGTCTCAGAAGACACACGAGCAGCAACGGCAACACGTACAGAAAGTCCTTAAGGTCCCGTTGTGTTCATCTTCCAATCAAATCCAACCTACGACGAGACTGTCCATTTCAGTCGAAGAATGTGGGGTGAGCAGCGTAGCCGCGGGATTTTTGAATCAAATTTGGCACGAATCAGAAATAATTCTGTCTCATCACAAAGTAATCGATCTGGGCGGAGGGTCGTATTGTGTGACCGAGTTTGGAAACAGTGTGAATGTCACGATCAAAGGTGGTAGCCCCACATGTAGATGCCGTAATTCCCAAAGCACAGCAGGTCTTTGTTCTCACATTCTTGCCGTGGCTGATACGATAGGAACACTTCCTGCGTTCTTAGATGGTTTCAACAAGAAAACAGGGAAATCACGCAACATACTCGGTGCTAACATTCCAAAAAGGGCGGGCGAAAAGGCCAAGGAGAAGAAAAAACGAAAGGGACAGAATAATGTGGAACTCACTCCAATCATAGAGGAAGTAACAAGACCAGACAGTGAAATAGATTTCCAGAAGCCTCTTGCCTTCACAGAAATATGGCACAACAACAACAACTTTAACGTTGTCTTCACCAAAGAATGCACTAAGGCTAAAAAGTGCGAGTCGTGTAAAGTGGGATTTGCTAGAGGTGGTGTAGTGTGCATTCCACAGGACATTGCAATACTTCATAAAGAACGATACTATTACCCAAAGGAAGACGGCAAGGGAAGAGTGACTATGGAACCCACTTGGAGTCGGGAGGCATCCAGATTTTATTGCATAAAAAAGGATTGCATTTTACGAAGGCATCCATACTTTTGGAAGGGAATGGTTGAGATTGACGATGACGTACGACTGAACTTGAAAGAGGGTCATTTGAAACTTTTAAGGGAGGCTTTACACCTGTCCATTTGATTTGTCCGTCTTATGTAGTTTTCACCTATTGGTCAATGGCTTTACCAAAGTGACGGCGGCTATTTTTTAACTTCAAGGTAAAAAAGGAAGTAAGCGCTAAATCGGCACATAGAAGGCGTTATCGCCTTTAAATTTTTTAACTACAATTACTGTTTAACAATTTGATTGTGTGACGGGTCACGTAAGATTTTTTGGTTTCGCAAATTGCTAATATTTAATACAACGTCTCTAGGATGCGTAGAAAGCCTTCCGTTCCCTCAGGCTTAGAATATACGGTCTGCTTTTCTTCACTTTGCTGTGTTTGTGCACCAAAAAAATCTAATTTTAAACCTCCAGGGTGATATTTGAAAACACGGATGGTTACAGCTCTTAAATCCCCAACTATTCATCGTGAAACATTAAAAAAATTGAGAAAAATTATATCTATTGGCAAAAAAATTGCCAGCTAGGTTAATATTCTGGGACTAAATCATCTTGTTCTTCAGGGTAATCAGGGCTTTAGTGCTAGGAGCAAGAAAACCAGAATGTGTCTTTTAACACCTCATATTTTCCAAATGTTGGGCACTGAAATTGGCCTAAAGCAGGAAAAAGATTTCTTAAAGATATTACAGTACTAAGTTTCATTCTGCAAGAGATTGCTCTTTTTCATTGATTGATTACAATGATAATAGACATCGTTTAGTTGAGCCGAAGTAAAACATGGAGCTTCGTATATAAGATTGTAGAGGTATAATATATGTATTGTTGGATGTTATGTTACAAACAGTTCCAGTTTCAATCTCG
>NC_090889.1:46530493-46537993 GCF_036669925.1 Montipora capricornis
TCTAGCATTCCAAAGAAATCCATGGTTATTCCTTGTTGTGAAATGCAGTCTTGATACTTGTAGCATTAGTTTTCATCGGTTTGAACGTTATTTTGTGTGAAATATCAATTAATTATTGATCATGAAATTGGGTAAATAGCTCTTCAGCTGAAATAAAACAAAACTGGATAAAAAAGAAACATAGGAAGTAAAAAAAACTTGACCCCAATTCAGCTTGAGAATTGTAACTGCAAATGAAATTTGTTGTTGTTTCTTGGAAAGGAGGAATAAGGTATTCAGACTACAGCTGTAGGTGTGCCTGAAGTTGTGTCGGAGACCCAACAAGCTGAAGCTACAATTGAATGACCAAAAAATCTATGAATCAAATCCACAGGACAATGATGCTTTGCCATCACCCCAAAATGATCTTCCAGTTACAGCACTTTTCTTAATTAGCTTAAATTGTTTGTATTGACATTGTATCACTTGCATTAGCTCCAGGATGTACTCTCTGAGACAGACCAAGCCAGTTGTTGCTTGTCAAAGACTTAACAGAAAGGTACTCATAACATTGTATTAACAGAGATTCCAACCCTCCCGATTTGATGTGTTGCCTCCCTCTCCCCCGATTTTTATCAGATTGATCTCCTGATTTATAACGAAATTCTGAAAACAAGGGAAAAAATTGATCAAGTTTTTTTTTTTACATCAAATTTAAAACGGTATGTACTACACTTTCCTGTATCCAAAGACAAGCCCTAACATATCTGTGATAAGAATAAAGACCTTATAACATACTACAAAAATTATGTTCAATGCAGGAAATGCTACTTGAGAGAAATTGAATTTCCTGCAGTGTTCAACTCTAACTTTCGTACTAATTTGCAAGCCCTTTGGGCGACCAGTTTTGTTTTTTGGTTGCCCACCTTCTAAAGACCTGTTGCCCATTAAAACTCAAAGGAAGCTTGTAAAAATGTCAATTTTGTCGGTCCACGAAAGAGGATTAATGAAAGCTATAACAAACTGTTATCTCAGTGATAATTTGGTGTTCACTGGTCACTTAAGTTAAGTAACTTAGTAAATGCTTTGCCACCAGATCAAAGGCAATAGAGAACATTGCATGAATTTCCTTCATCATTGTCACCACCATTTCGCCTTTTCTAGAAAAATCAAACTCTAAAAGACTCATTTTCACAATTCATTTACAGGTTTGTTCGATATCATAGTATCTTATCGCATTTGGCCATGCGAAAACTGGGTTCCATTGTAACAAGCATTCCTTTCGCACGGCTACGAACATGTTCATCGTTCCAACCTGTTTTTAGGTTTGTACCAATATATTTTTAACAGAAAAATAAATGACAGGAAAGGAATGTAATGTTGTTAATTTTTTATCGCGTTTGCAGCGACTACATCATACTATTAGTCACTTTCTTTGTTGCAAATCAAATCATTCTGCAAAATAATTTATTAGTCAAACAAAATTTCTGATTGCCCGATCGGGCAAGTCTTAGAGTTGTTTTGCTTGCCCACGGATAATTTCGCTTGCCCCGGGCAATTGGGCATGCGTTAGTGTCGAACACTGTCCTGGGGGTTATGCTGTACTCCCATACCCCCTAGAGGCTCACGCCCTTGGCGCTAAAAAGCACTCCCTATTTTCCTTCAAAAGGGGCTGGAATCTCTGCATTAATTGTCATTGTTGCAGCTAATGTCGTCAGTGGTGTATGAATTCTTGATAATGCCTTAGCTCCATAAGAAGGGGAGGTAGGGAAAAGTCAATGGCACACAAAAATAGTGCGTTAATAAGGCTGTTTAGGCACTCACACCAACCAATGAGATTCCTCACTTTTGCTCAGTACACACAGTTATTGATTAATCACATAAACAGAGATAACTTGTGATATTCATTATCATCTGCACCCCTCTTTTATCAATGGAATTTAATAATTATTGAGAAACTTGAAACTGACCAGCATCCTTTCAGTTTGTGAGCTCCGTCATGAGTTTGAGTAGTGTAATTCTAATTTACTAAATATTATATGAGTATTCTATGTTTTTCTTTTAAACGAAGTTGTATTTCCTTGCAGACTTTCATGGGATTTCCAAATACACTGTATAAATGCATCCCCAAGATTATACCTGGGAAGGAAACAGGTAAGTTCTAAAGCAAACAATATTTTCTTGTGTGAATACTGTATTTGAAAGAAAGAATTAAAATTGCATCTACAGGCATGCATATTGTGAAAATGAAGGCTGCAATACAGTAAAAACCCGCTTTAATAAGAACCAACATTTTCTGAACTCTTACAAACTAGGTTGTTGTATTTTGAGCTACATGTAGTTATTGACAATTTAGGCTAAGTTGGTTCTTACAGTAATATAAAGGCTGTTAATTTCTATGAAGGAGATATGACTGTTGATTGCCAGAAAAATAAATAAACTTGGGTTTGGTCCAAGCTTAATATACTTAGTAAATAAATCCCTTTGGACGGCTGGTATTTGGCTGATAATGTCTGCATCTGAGAAAAAATTAATGAATATTTTCAAGGGCAAATATGAAATTTTGAGGACTCAATCTCTCAGCCAAGGACATTATCAGGCAACATGCCAGTAAGCCAGAAAGGGTTTTATTTATTTTATAACCCTTTCATTAATTTTCATGTCGCGCAAAAAAGCCGCTCGTAAAAAGCCAGTATTGATCTGATGGCGATCCTTCACATATTTTTTTCGATGCACTGTTCAAAATTTGACTAGAAAGAAAGCATGTCCGTCTCAGGGAAAAAAATCAAATCATTTTAATTAATTGTCACTGCGAGTCGAAAACACTTGGCACTGTTTCAACCATGAAACACAGAATGTGCAAAGTCTGGATGACAGTATTGTCAGCATTTTCAAATGCCTGAAATGCAGGCAGGTATTTTTACACGTCAGGGCCTGGTTGTTCAAAAGCTGATTAACTTAATCCAGGATTGGCGTAAACTTTTGTTTCATGTCTTCTGCTGCCCTTTTTCCGCTGGCTTTGTTTCTTTTCAGTAGAAATGAGTGTTACAGCATTTTGCAGGGAAAATATCCACGCAAAGGGGGGGTTATTGCATGATAACCAGGTGCGGATCTAGCATAAATGATGACTGGTTTCCAAAACCACAAAAAAGTTTCTAGTAGTTTCTAGGGGGTCCGGGCGGAATGTTTTGGATTTTAACTCTCCAAAGTCCCCTTTCCCGTGATTCTGACCGATTTCCGTAAAACGGTGGAAACCGGTATGGATCCGCCCCTGATAACTGTCCTGTGAGTTTGCACCACGTGACGTAAATTAGGGCCAATAAAATCGCCCAAAATTAATGGGTGCATTATATAGTTCAATATCAAACCAGTATTATAAGCTTGACAAAAGTGATTGAAAATGAATGACAATCCCAGGGGCGTGGGGGTTCAATGTGGCCATAGTGTTTTATATAAACTTTCTAAAAATGTTCAAAATTCCAGAGGGGTCCAGGTGGGGGTTCAAATATCACAACATCCTTCTATGGAGGAATCTTCAAAGATCCTCCTGAGATCTGTTTTGATACGTGGTAAAAATGTATTAATCTTCTAGATATGTTGCTGGTCCTGTGGCTGAAGCCCCAGAGATACCAACTCATCCATCACTGCTACATGGTTCTGATAATCTTGAGAACACCAGCGTTGAATGAACTGTCAGATGATGATAAAGGAGGTACTGTATTTGTCTCTTTGTAATTTTTTGCAGAACAAGAGGGAAAGGTTTTTCCATTTCTATTAGAGATTAAGGATTTAAGCTTACCTTCTACACTTTATAGCTAGTATCAGTAACAGCCCAGTCAAAATGTTTTTGAGTAGTAGGCAAGCTGGCCATCGAATAGCCAAAGGCCTCTGCTGCAACAGCCTCTGACCCTTGCATGCTAGGGGAGTCTGGGGGCATGTTGCTCCCGAAAATGTTGAAAATAGTGGCTTCAGATGGTTGCATCTGGTGCATTTTAGGGTAAACTGAGGCCCTATTAGATAGCATTATTAAAGATAACAGTAATGAAGAGTCAAACAAGACTTTAAATTTTCAAATTGAAGTTATATTCTGCCAGAAGCATTATTGGGAAAAAAGGATATAATTATAGTACAAGCAAGTACTTCTCAACTAAGAAAGTGAGAAACAATTAAAAGCTGAACATTTCAGAGAAAGCTTTGACACTGACTCAGTTGCTGAAAGTTGACGAATGTATCATAATATATTATAGTTCAACTGAAGCGAGATCACAACAGTTTCAGGTGCAAATTCTGCACAAATTGCTTGGAGGTGAATAGCAAAGGAAATCCGGAGTTTGAGTAGCCAATCGGCGTGCGTGTTCAACGCTATCCACTGTTTTAGTATATACTAAACTGTAAATAACACTGTATGTCCCCTGCCATCTTTCAGTTTTGTTTATAATTTTGTGATTAAAAGTTCCAGAAAAGCTATGGGAGAATTAACTGCAGAAGTTAAAGGGTGAAAATGGTTAAAATTCACAGTCACTTGTATAGTCACTGTCTGACTCTGAGTCAGGACTGCAAGGGGGTAGGTCTAAGAGAGTGCCTATTTCAGCTACAGACACTTCTAGGATGGGCTCAGCTGGCTCAAGGACTGCAACATCTCGTTGGCTGTCTTGCTGAACAGTCTGGCCATTGTCCATGACAGGAATTTATGTTATCTTCACGGAGGAAAGCTTTTTCCTTTTTTTTTTCTTCTGATAGCCACATCTTTACTGCCAACTTCACTACTGGACCGCAGTCTTTTACAGAAGGGCCATTGATCAACACCATGAGCAGAGCTTCCAGCATTTCATTCTGCAATGAGTTCTTACATCTGGTCTTCACGAGTTTCATTGCACTTGCCCCCCTCTCAGGCCAGACATCTCTGACAGGCAATGTCAAGGCAATCTCAGCAATTTGAAGCAGCATATCAAAAAATGGCTGATAATTCCCTTTATTCTTCATCAGTTGAGACAAGAACCATGCTTTGGAGCTGTCACTTGTGCCATTCCTTACTTCCCCTGGGATTGCTTTCTTGTCATTGTCATTAACATGGTACTTAATTTGGTTCCACTGGGACTGCAACTTGTCATTTGCTCCCCCATCTGCAGGGAAGAAGTGAGAGAGGCCAACACTTTCACCCTGTCTTGTCCATATGCTTCAAAACCAGCATCATCTGTTCCAGGCATTAAAACTGGATCAAATATACCAAAGACTAACAAGACACCATTTGTTTCCAAAGATTCAAAACGGTTATCAATGTTCTTAATCAGGCTGTCAATGTACTTTCGTTGAATCCTGACAAGTTTATCTGTATCCCTTCTGGATCCTTCTGGACATTTTTACTTCAGTAGAAATGAATCCAACACCATCAATGTTCTTTTCTAGGGCATCCAAGGCAGTGCTTTCTGCATCACTATCTTGAAACATGTTAAGAGTCTGCAATAAACTCTCATATTCTTGCTTTACAGCAAACGCAGAATTGTCAAAACTCAGCCAGCGTGAACTGCATCAGCCTTTTTCAACCTTCTTGCAATTATTTTCGTTGCCTTGTCTGTCACATTCTGCACACTTTTCAAATTGACCCGAACATTCAGAAAGGCTGGAAGTCTCTTGGGTGAATTGTGAAACTGTGTCAACACAAGCCAGAGCCAGTTTATGGCAAATACAGTGTATGTTTATCAACTTGGGATTTCGTTCCGGCCTTGAGTTTGACAGCTACACCATTGTCCTTTAACCCAGCATGACAATTGCACCGTCTATAGCTAAGCCGCTCAGCTGTGAGACAGGTAGATCACTTTTCTCTAGTATCTTAAGGCCTGTGTCAACAATTACCTCTGCATTACACGAATCAAATTCATCTAAAAGATTTCTTATTGCTAAGAAATTTACTTCAGGACACCCAGATGAATTCACATATTGAATAAAACAAAGTCGCTAGAGTCGCAATGTCTGTTGCTTCATCAATCAACAGTCCAAAGCAATTAGCACTCCTCATATCTTCTAACAAGTAACAACATATGTTTTACAGCTTTCCCCATGCAAATGAAGATGTCGTGGATTGATCCTTTCGATCTGTGAGCAAAGTGCTTCAGTTCAGAAACATCAATTTGCTTCTCAATCATTTCAAGTAAAGGTATAAACTTAGTGTTAGGAAGATGTTCTTTCATGACAAAGTAGCAAGCAGAGAATACTTGAGTCTTTGTGAATACTAGATATTCTTTGAAGGTGTTCACTCTCGATGCTTCGAGCATGGATTCCAGACTGCTTGTGATCACTGAGGGCCGTTAGTTTATACCTCTTTGAGGGGACATCAATGAAAGTATTCGTAGCCTTTTTAACGCTACCTTTAGAGTGATGTTTCAGAGAAAGCAGGCAAAACATCCCTGCATCTCACCTTCTTCTACGAAGCACGCCCACCAGTAGCTTTCTAACAGCCAGTGGTGTTAACCGATTTAGAGGTGGTTTGATATCTGATGAAACACTCTTTCGAGTGTTTGATATTGCTTCTCAAAGGAATCAGTATTTTAAGAGATATTTGGGTTAAAAGTTGGCGAAATTTCATGCTGATTAAGATTTTTGGCTTATGAATTATTAATGAGTTTGAGAATCTTATGTCTCAAATTGGAGCACTTCTTGTCTGTGCAAATCAAAAAATTATGTACAGCTGGAAGACTGTAGGAAGACTTGGAAGACTTCGTAAGTTTCGACAACAAAGATTTTATCTCGTTGTCGCTAAGTAAAATTTGATCATGATCTGAACATGTTGGTTGAGCTTGAATTGCGGAGGGGCTTGAAACGTGGCTTGTGGAGTTAGTTTGCTCAACTTGTACTTGAACTGTATCAAGACCTGTAGTTGTATTAGTTGGATCAGTTGCCTTGGAAGTTTCTATATGCAAGAAATAAAATTTTTCGTTTGTTTTCAGAAGGCGAGAGCAAAACGTTGTTTGATAAAACCACGACGGTTGCATGCAGCCAATAATGTCGCACAGCGTTGGCTTACTTACTTACTTAGGCCCATTGCTCCAGGTGGAGCATAGGCCATCGACAACCCCTCACCAGCGAACTCGAACTTGGGCTTTTCGTTCAGCTTCTTTCCAGTTGTATCCTAACAGCTTCAGTTCCGCATCAGTGTCCCGTCGCCAGCTGTTTCTGGGGCGTCCCCTCTGTATCCGATGGTGGTTTGGCATCATCGGTTGATCATAACAGTGAAGCATCATTACTCAGCTGAAATCGGGTAGCTTAATGTGTTTTCCGAGCCCAGCAAAAGCTCTGGCCTTGTATCTCCGGTGTCAAATGTTTCAACTGAAATCATCGACACTGAAGTTGCTTGAACGTTAGAACACCCTCTAACCGTTTTGTTTGAAACGTTGTAACGCCTCGGAATACTTATTTCCAGACATTTCTGCGTTGACGAGTTGGGCATTGCCAGTGGCTGCAGTCTTGCCCCGTCAAAATGTACTGGTTGAACCTCCGACAGGTTATTCCAATGGCTAGGAATGA
>NC_090889.1:46555493-46572993 GCF_036669925.1 Montipora capricornis
TCGATCGTTTGTTCTGAAGTTGTAATAGGGATCTCGCAGAAAGCCACGGTAGACAGATTAAACTTGATTTCCAGGCATTTATTTCACAGCAATGAGTGCGGGATAGCACTGCAAGCTCTCTTTCGTTTTGTAAAACTCCTGCATATAACTCACATATAAAACCCTGTTTGACGACCACGAAGTAAATCTGTTCAGAGGTGGAGCCAATATCAATACAATTTAGCCTCTGGATTAAGATTCAAGTCTACAAAGTATTGCTCTCCTCGCCTGTGTTTTTCGTCTTTTAGTCATCCGAAGAAATCCTTGACTATTGCTATGTCATAGCCTCGTTTGCATACAGAAAAACAAAGATGGCGGATTTCAATTTAAATTTGCCTATTTTTGAAGCGTTATTGTTGGCTATTTAAACACATTTAGTCCAAATGAGTGGTCAAGTATGACAATACAGGTAAAGAACTTTCGATTCAGAGAAACTTTTTCTAGACCGTACTTTCCCTTTAACTTCAGTGAACTTGCCGTCAGAAGCTGAGAGTACACGTTTAAACTTGTGGCGAAAAGAAGTTGTAATGTTAAAAATGATCAACATGTCAGCTTCGATGCCAATGTTTCTCCATTCCTTTTTATTTTCTTCAATCTCTCGGGGTTTCGTATTTTTCTAGTAACGAATGACTTCTCGGAGGGCGATTTACCTAAGACGTCTACCATGGCACTATAATGATTTACGGTACCAAAACAATATCGTGTACTATTAGAGCTACATATTACGGAAAGTTAACGAGAATCTCTTGGAAAACAAAATTAAAACGCAGCTCAGTTGACAGTTATGGAATAAGGTGATGTGTAACTGTTACTGCACTATCACGCACGCAGTGCGTGCTTATTTTTTAATAACGTGCTTATTTGTAAATCCGACCGGATGAAGATGTGCCATAGCATGTGCTTTGACATACATTTTATAAATAGAGCGGTTTTCAAATGAGTGTCGTGAAACCAAAACGAAAGTAATTACTTTGGCCAATCCAAAAGGACGGAGATAATCCAGTAAACCAATCAAAACTCGAAGTAATTACACGTAGCCGGCACAAAGAGCGGGAAAATGTGCACACGCGAGCCACGATTGGTTTTGGTTTCACTTCTGATTGGTTGAAAAAGTGTCGCCAGAACTTTGAACCAATCACTGATGGTGGATACGTGCATTAGATGGAGAATAAGTTTCCACATATTTTTTGGCCACATCTAAAGGGTGGTTTTTTAGTGGTTTTTCGTATCTGGCGTGGCACTGTTTCTATTT
Organism: Montipora capricornis; assembly: GCF_036669925.1. Classification (NCBI taxonomy): domain Eukaryota; kingdom Metazoa; phylum Cnidaria; class Anthozoa; order Scleractinia; family Acroporidae; genus Montipora; species Montipora capricornis. The sequence continues at coordinate 46,556,785 of NC_090889.1, forward strand.
CCTAGAAACAACATTTGTAACTTCTGCATCAGGATACATTATACATCTGATGACTGACGGGCGCATCCTCAATAAACTTTCACTTTCAATGTCTCGTGTTAGTGTAGCCAGAATTGTCATTTTTGGGTGCGAGACTTGAAGTTCTTGAAATTACAGTCAAACAATTGAATAATTTGATTTGACTACAGTTGGTATTTGCATTTGTCAAGGGAAAGATAAGTACGGTAATATAAAGAGGCGCTTGAATTCAAGTAAAGGTTAAGGTCACACCCGTCGATCTCAAAAAAATTATGCGAAAAGATAGAGATATTGGTAAATACTTTTCGCCGGAAGTAGAAGTTCATTTTGATTGACAGCATATGTAGACTATTGGAGCGCTTCTCGCAGGAAACATCAAATAATTGTATTCGTTCGCAAAAGTTTGAGGTATTTGTATATAAAGACATCATAATTTACTTTTTGTGGCATTAAATCTTATTTTAAGAAAGTATTAATTAAGCAATGAAGACCCACAAGCCAATCAAATATGGTTTTTATCTCAGATCAAACACTTGCATTTTAATGAGCATTTTCAATAATTAATACATCGTTAACAACAATTCCAGAAATGACCTGAATGACCCGTTAGAAAAGGCTATTCTGAAGGATGCAACGCGTCTGCACAATTCTTCTCCTTCAAATAGCGTCGGATGCCACAAATTATTCCATAAACGGTCTTTTGTGGATATCTCTCCCCCGACTTTTTGACCATCACAAACTTGCTAAGCCATTGATTTAAGATTACTACATCCATTTCTTCAATGATGGTAAAAAGCTGTGCGACCTTGTGTAAATCATTGCCTTTAAAGAGCCCGGACCTATAACCGACCCAGAAATTTGCCATTCGCCAAAAATTGTTGCCTTACATTTGTTCTTATACTTGGTTGACGAGGGAATAGCTTTTTCGATTAACTCGCGTTCTTCGTAAACCGTTTTCGGCGTCCTAAATCTCGCCTCTCCATTTTCGCTCATGTCAGACACCAACTTCACCAAAACAATTAATTATGCATGTTAATGTAATGCTATTACGGAAAATGGCAAAATTGCTTCGCTGCATAAATTATTGTTCTTTCATTTGGGGAGGACAGTGAAAATAATTATCACTGTTCATTTTTTTTATTGTTTCGTTTGAGAAGTCATCTCAAAATCATGTTTCATCGGGGGGTTCCAAACATCTCGAAACAATAAAAGCTTTCATCTGTTTCTCGTTGTTTGGAACCCCTGGTCAAACACTTGCACTCGTTTTTAATATGTTACTTCTGACGAAGCGTATCGGCGAATATTTATCGTAGCATATGAAGGAATAAATCAGGCTTTCTCAGTACCCTGACAGTGAACGAGAACAAATACACTTGTAGCGAAAAAGAAATAAGACCAAGGGCATTTCCGGCTATAGTTTTCTTACAACATGACAAGGAAAATACGATGTAAGCGATTCCCATAACCAGCCTGCATTCTGATATCATCGTCACCATCTGTTTGCGATGGTTTTTACGCACATCCTACATTGTGCTTCTTTTTAAAGCTATTTCGTTGGTTCACTTCCATTTTTTCTCTGCTGCTTCTGCTGTGTTTGATAAGATAGACGTGCACGTTCTTTTTCTTTTTAGCGTGAAGGCCGATTCACTCCGAAATCTGAAGAATATTATGTCACAATGAACCTGGAGGAACTCTAGAACTTGTGAGAGTTCGACAGCTGTGACCTGCAAAAGTGGCGTCTTCTGATTGGCTAATTGTGGGGAAAGGTGTTCAGGCAGATTTTTGCATTGAAAGATAACAATTACAGCTCATTCATTACTTCATTGCAATCAAAATTTGACAGTAGCTAGATAAACCTATTTCCAAAAAACCGGTTTTGGGGGATATTACTATTCGAAATATTTGTTCCATGAGTGCCTTTTCCACGCTGTTGGTCAAAGTTAAAAGTTAGCGCTTTCGATAGTGCTCTGACAATAAAAACAACGCATTTTCTTCAATAATAAATTAAATATTCCAGTAGCCGCATTTAATACATGGGTTGGGATATCTGCGCCGTAATCAGAAAGCGCTACATCCGTTTCACTGAAGACCTCCCTGAAGTAGCCTGCGAAAGCATCCGTCCCCAGCGGCGAAGAGCGAAGGAGAAACGGATGCTTTCGTAGGCTACCCCTGAAGGTACACGGTAAATTTAAGAATTTATCTTGTTTTGGTCTCAATTAATTGCGCGAATTTAGGAATATAATTTGAATTTCTAATTGTGAAAAATTGAAATACTTTACCACTTAGTTAATGTGAAGACTCTTTCCAGGTCAAAACGAATTACAAACTAATTTTCGGGGGTCCTTTGTTTCCAGTTTTGACACCGCGTTGTGTGACCGAGAAAAACCTTACATAACACCAAATACCTTTCATGAAACAGATTACAACGACGATACGAAAGCTGTAACAGGTACTAATCACTTAAATAGAAGTCACCTGCGAAAACAGGTGATCGACAATAGAAATTCCTTCGTGTGCCTCCCAGTTCGGGAAACAAACAAACAAAACAAAAAAAGTGACAAAGACCACAGCATGTGGATGACGTAAAATGACCATGACGTTTGGAAGACGTAGAATGAACATTTTGCCTCTAAAAGATGCCGTTATATCTTCTATTTACAGAAATTGTCCAATGATAGCAAACGTTACAATTTGTGGATACGAGGAAAAACAAACGGTCCCCATTTTATAACGTGGTCTCCCACGTACGGCACAAACAGCGGTGACAAACATCAGACATAAACGCATCATTCGAAATTATCTTTTACTTGACGTTTCGTATGCTTCTGCATACATCTTTAGAAGTGACGGTTGATACAAAATTGGACTTCAAATATACAGGATCGCTATCTTATTAACTGTTAATTGTTAAGTAACATCAAAGGTGACAAAAACTAATTAAGACACAGCTTTTAGCTGCTGACATATTCGTTTAATTAAGGTCGGCTTTAAATCTTTGATCATCAATAGGGCCGTTTATACGAGAGAAAATAAGCCGCGGCTTACATAAGACGCAAACACCCCGGCTTTTTCAAGCCGCGGCTTATCCTGGCCGGGGAGTTTATACTCGTATAAATAGGGAGCAAGCGCATTTTTGAGACGCGGACGGCAACCGCAAGAGGACATGTCGCGTACCAGGACGGTGGTGTCTCCTTGATTTTTATACTAATCATCTCTAATGGAGAAAAGATACTTGGAATGTAAATGTAATAGTGTCAAGGCAAGATAAAAGGGAAATCAGCTCACTTCCGGTTTCCTTCCGCTTCTCAAAAACGCGCGTGCTTAAGTTCCCTAATACTTCCTTTCGCGTATCGTGTACGCCGCGGCCAGAGTAAGCCGCGACTTATTTTCTTTCGTATAAACGGCCCTAATGTCTCTTATATTTTACAGTGAGTGTGGGGTCGCCCTTTCGCTTAGCCTGCGTAGCTGGCGAGATATTTTATCGCAGGATTTAATATCTAAACACTCGCGAGTACGATGGTTTTGGCGCGAGTGGGCTTTTGAACTCGCAGCCAAAACACAACGAAGCAACCATCGATTTACTCCCGCGATAAAGCATCCCGCCAGCTGCTAAACTGCTGAATACCCCGCCACTTATTTGCATGTGAATAGTGTGTATTGTTATCTGTCTCGTTCTTTAAACAAGAACATAATACTGGAGGGGTATTCAGCAGTTTTAGTCCACATGGTCCGCAAGAACTGATTTATGATGACCATTATTGATGCTTTAAAAAGCTCAGTTTTTCCGATATAAAAATTACTGCCGGCAGTCCCAACAGGCAGCTTAGCCATTTGGCCACGGCTATCTTTGTAAGGAAAGAACGATTTAATGGTGTCTTAATGCGACGAGTGCTTTGAAAAATTCACCCGTAGAATTTATTGTATACACGACATAATTTGTTTACCAACGATTTTCCTTTGTAGCTCTAAATAAGGTAAAACTAAGAACATTTTCTTTTTGGGAACTGTGATGGTTAAGGTCAATGGTTCGTTTTGTTGCTTTTGTAAGACATTCATTTCTTCATGAAACGGGATCACATTATTTTCCTCTTATTTTCTTCTTTACTGTAGAGTTTGAAGAAAAGAATGTGATCCCGTTTCTTGATGTACTTATCAAACGTCATAATCACACTTTTTCAACATCACTGAATTTATCGAAAGAAAACTTTCACTGGTCTTTACACTAAATCAACTAAATGGGACTCGTTCACTCCTCAAAAATACAAGTAAATCTGATCTGTACTCTCACTTTTCGTTGTTTTTGCATTTGTTCGTCGCTTCGTTTGTTACAATCGTCTTTGGGATGAGCTTAAGAAGTTGCTGTCACAAAACGGTTACCCCAGAGGTGTTGTTTATTATCATGAATGATGTTTTACAAAAGCAACAAAACAAACCATTGACCCTAACCATCACAGTTCCCAAAAAGAGAATTTTCTCAGTTTTACCTTATTTAGGGCTACAAAGCAAAATCGTTGGTAAACAAATTATGTCGTGTATACAATAAATTCTACGAGTGCATTGACCTTTGAGTGATTTTTCAAAGAACTCGTCGCATTAAATCTTTCTTTCCTTACAAAGATAGACTTAGCCGTGGCCAAATGGCTAAGATTGTAGAAAGAGCTGCCTGTTGGGATTCCAATGATTTTTATATCGGAAAAACTAAAACATGATCAGAACTGAAAACTGAGCATTTTAAAGCATTAATTAATGGTCATCATCATCAACTGCTCACGGTTTGAAATGGGATCATTTTGAAATTTTAGCGAAAGGGCGATCCGACACTCACTGTATCATAAAGGAGACATTGTTGATCAAAGATTTAAAGCCGACTTTAAATAAATATGTCAGCACCGAAAATCTGTTTTGTCACCTCTATTGTCCCACCCATTCACCCCTAAACCGGCCATACATAGTATTTTACTCTGTCTAACCATAGTTACCAGACGATTTTACTCGTCAGCTGGGAACCACCAGGAGTCAATGGGTTAAGGTATTGAGTTATTTCAAGTTATTTAATTTGATTTTATTTCAATTCTAAATTCATTTCCATATCGTGCGGTTTAATTCTCCAATTCATGAAACCCTGTAAATGGTAGTCTCGACCACATGGAATTTCCATCGGATGTGATCTGGGCTCTAGTTTAGAAGAAATCATTGAGGCGCGAACAACGGTGTGCACGGTTCTTGCAGGAAATGGCTTAAAATGTCGTCAAAATTGATTTTCAATGCAACTGGGCCCAAAGAAATGCATTAGGTAAGTGAATAAGGAGCAGTTTAATGGTGGGGATGCGGGAAAATGCTCGTAAGATCAAAGTATTTGTCTTATAATTCACCACGAGTCGGCAAACGTGACAACCCGGTTGGGCCTTTAAATCGATTGTCCATTTACATGTAAATAGCATGCATGCCAACGACCTTTGTTGAAGCATAAGCCGTTGTTGTGTTAGAAAAGGCCCTTTAATGTGTTTCACTAAATTGTGAACGTATTTTTGTTGTGCAGAGTTTTTACTTTCTTCGCTGGGTGAATGAATGGCAAAAGCAGGAGAAATTTGAGTTGCTCAGTACGAAGGAAGTTGTTTGTTCATTCAATGGCGTCAAGGTGGGTATTCGTAGAAGTACGTATACGTAAAGACATTGAAGGGCGACAACTATTTTTGCAGTGTTAGTTTTTGTGTTCTTATTTACAACTGGTCATTATTTAATTAGTAAGGACGGGCTTTGATTTAAATTAGAGTTTGATGGGCGGGCGACACCAAATAAATGTGATGGGGCCAGTTATTAGTAATTTATTAACTAGGGAAGTACACAGTGGATTGGTCATAAAAAACAATATTTCAAATATAACTAAAGCAACACAAAATAACAGATACATAAGCAGATTGATCCACATCCCTCAATGACTAGTTATGTTACTTAATATTGGTCGTATTTATGCTTCTTTTTTTTTATACAAGAATTAGTGAATTTTAGCCAAAGTGCAGATTGTTTATTATTCTCAATTTTCTCTAATTTTTAGTTGTTATGAATGTGCACATTAACGAATTGTCATGAATTTTACAATTTTGTTGGTACCGTATCTGTTACATGTTTAGCACAATAATGAAATCTGTGAGGTCAAAACTTCAACCTGGTCTTGTCTTTTGCTTAATCTGAATTTTTAAATGAAAGATATGTATATTTGAAGTGCAGGTTATGGACGAAAGGTAGAAGTGATCTTTGCACTTAACTAGAGAATTAAAGCAATTATCACTCTGAAGTCAACTGAAAAAGTTGGGTTGCTTCAACAGGATTCAAACCCATGACCTCGGTGCGTTGCCAGTGCAATGCTCTGCCAACTGAGCTTTGAGTATGGGAGCAGGTAGATTTCTTGGACTCGTGTGTTCTAGAGAAAGGACTGATAAACGAGAGAGTGTGACAATAATGTGCTTAAACTGTTCAGTTAAGTGCAAGGATCACTTGTTCCTTTTGCCTGAATGTTTAAAGCAAATATCAGCTGTTGGACATCATTAATTTCTTCATGACAGTTGACTGCAGATTCCGTCAAACCTAGGATTACGTGTAAATCTCGTTATTTTTGGCAATGGCATCATGAAGTCTTGTACTTATGATATTTTTAAAACCTTGTTCAGATGTTTTTGCTCTGCTTTAGTACATCCCTGTACTACAGTGGTTTGACAATGCAAAAAGGCCTGTGTTATTCATAGTTAAATTTGCTAATCAATTTGCTTATTAGCTTCAAGGTAGTGGAACTCATCAAGCTTGTTTGACAGCGATTGAGGGAAATTAACTCATTTGAAAGAGTCCAGACATGTAACTCGGACAGCCTATGAAGTTTAGTATAATCATGGATCATAGAAAAATCAAATTGAACATAGACAAGTTCATTTAGATGATAATAGTTTTAACAAGGGATGAGCTTCTTATTGCATTTTTGCTTGAAAATGTTTATTGCATCACTGATCTGCAGACCTCAGGCTTTTGTTTATCTTATACTTAGTGAGTGCAATTTTAAATTAGCTTTTGGTGCCATCCTGTGGTTTATACTCACTGTGGCATGCATTTTGCTTGGGCTTCGTGCAGTATATGTTGTTCAATCCAAGTCCACCCTAGTGCAATTTAGGGTGACAGAAAACTGGTTGGTCCATATGGCAAAAAGGAAACTCAGCAGGCTCCATTTCTGGTGGTGAAAAATTATTATCTTGATTGCATGAAAACTTAATTTGTGTTATAACTCACATTGTAATACCTTCAGGCTTCTTTTCCTTAATACATGTAGCTGGTTACCAAATCATAATTTTGTTGTTTTTAGTACAAAGTTTAAAGGCTTAGTACAATGCATTTCCATTCGACCCAGGTGACCAAGTTGCTAAATGAATGGATGTTTCTACAGAATGAGAGGATAATATCTTCTCGAGGAAGGCAACTCGTACGAATTAGTGGCCCAAGCCATGTGCGTGGATTAATATTATGTCTGCACGTGGATCACATTGTTTGGTTTCCGACGCCGCAATCGGCACTTTCCGATTCTGATAACTGCTTGTGTCTGACTCAAGAATTTCCAATTTCAGTTGTCAAAATTCCGATAAAATCGGTCATCAATCTACAATCTTGGACAAAATTGTTGAGAAAACTCTGCTTTTGGACTAAACTCCGATCATGAGTATGAAAAATAAGCTCTCTTTTTGCCCCCACCCCCCTAATCAATGTTGCTAATAAACGGTATCCATCTGTAAAGGTTCCAAATTAAGAGTGTTGTGAATAACGCGGCAGGTGTCCTCCAGCTCTAGGTAACTAACAATAAAAAGAAAAAATAGACATTGGCGGATGATGTTCGTACAAAGAACAGCTGAGGCAGAAAGAGACTAAGAAATCTCGGCCATTTATAACAGGTCTGCTGCTGGAAGTTCTGTACTGGCGATTTAGTCATGTTGTCAACAGGCAGGATTTACTGTATAGTAAATATCTTATTCATAACATTTCTAGATGGCTGAATCCAGCATATTTACGTTCAGCTGCATTGCATTCTGTCATTTGCTATATCGTGGAACATATTGGCTTTGAATCAGCAAATGAAATTAAATGAGTCAGGCTGAAGCCCCAATGTAGAACCATCATTTAGTCGCTCCACTACATGTTATAAATTCCATCGAATTCTTCTAGACGTGAGGCTGTTTCAAGTCTCTCGCTATCTGAAGTTTGTGTTTATTTTGGGGAGGGAGGTCAAATGTATTGCTCGGAGGGGTGTAGTACATTGCTTTTAGCCAATGAAATCACCACCTCCTAATTCTATTGTTCATTTGCTGCACAGAAAACTAAATTCTTCTCAGAATATAACTCAGATATCTTTCAGGTATTCTGAGTAATTAAGGTTAGCTTTTATGAATGTTTAGGATACTTTCTGTATTGGTAATTAAACAATGACCTGTGACCTGTGGTTCTGTACCTGCCAAAGCAGTTCATCTTTCAAAAGTCCATGCATCGTGCTAATTAGTTTAATCAGATGTTTGATCAAGTCCAATCGGAACACCAATATTTGTTTATCTATCGGAAGTCTGATACCACTCATGGCGATGATCGGTGTTAATTTTCCGACTTCATCGGAATACATGTAGTTGCATTTGAGTTTCTGATATGACTTCCAAACAATCAGAAATTTGACCTTTGGAAATTTGGAGAAGCTCCCTGTTTGAATATTTAAGAAATTAAAATAATTATCCGCAGAGAATTATTTAAATTTCATCGGCTGATTTAAACAAGGTTATGCTGAAATTGTGTTTTGGTTATGATCCTGGAATGAGCATTGCAGAGGTTAAGCTTGTAGTATGGTGGAGAGCTTAAGGCTTTTAGATTCCCAAATATGGCTTTTACCCATGTACAACTTGTCCTATCCAGTGCTGTCTACACAAGAGTGCTGCATTGGGGAGATAGGTGTATGCTTTTGTTACACTAGGAAGTCGTTTATTGTGGCGAATGCAGGGACTTGTTCACCCCTTAAGCCAAAGTATGTGGTAATAGATTTGGGAACTGCAACATTTATATTATTTTATATGCCTGAGGATGTGAATTAGAGATGTGATCTCCTGAAGCACTCTCCATTGAAGAGTAAATTAGTCGTCTGGCATTAGACAGAGTAAAATCTATCACTCCTAGGTGACAATGTGTTAAAAAGGTATCTTCTATCATGGTAACAATGGTAAGAGGGGTTGCGTCCTTTGGCACCCAAAATGATCTGTTTATGGTGCTTGAACCCTTTGTGGAAAAGATCAGTATTATTTTTACATTTGCATGATTTTTTATCTTCTGGTAGGTGGATGATCAGAACAAGTAAACAGACTTTCAGACTTGATGGAATACAATCATTATGTATACAGAAACAGACTGGATACTGGTGAGTTTAGAATGTAGATGATTGAATAAATGTATGAATTCAGGTTTATAACAAACTTAAAAGTGTTAACACATCTGACAATATTATTGATATGAATAATTACGATTGTTTGTAGTCACTTTGGTTGTAGATCGCAACATAACTAATAAGATTAAAAAATATTTATAAATATATTTACCCAAATCTACAGTCGTGGGCAAAACTCTTAAGAAAATTACCCTTAGCACTTTCAGTTGTAAGCAAACAATTTTACCCCCACTCCCCCATCCCAATGTTGTTTTCTGGGGGTCATGAACCATTTCCTGGGATTCAACACTTTCCAAATCAACATTGGATAGGGGGAGGGGGAAGAAATAACTGCTGTGGATTTCTCAAGGGAGAAAAAGTGAAAAAAGTGCTCTTTGTCGGTTTTCTTAACGAGTTTTGTCCACGATTGTGTCACACGTTTTGTCCAATTTCTCAGTTGGGGAAAAGTTCGAACTTTTCATGCGGCGTATTTAGTTGCACCTGTCACTGTTTTGTATGGAGCTGTCGTTATGACATCATTGTTTTACCTGAAATAAATCCCAGACCCTTCGGTTTAAATACAAACAACCAGTGTGTCGCAGTAGACAGTTGTTTTGCTTTTGCTTGGTTAACTTGTAGACACACCTCAACTACATGTATGAATCCTTTGAAAAGTAAGGAAAGTGATGGATTTACATTGAATTTCGTAGTTAAGAGGACATGGCGAAAATCCTAAGTTTCTGGCGAAAACGCAGAAATGATGACTGTTGGTTGAAGAATTTTTCATGTCAATTATCCCATCCTGCCGCAGCAGCAACAAGAAATCGTGAAATGTGCAAAATGTTTTGCAAGGCATATTTCTGATATCCAGGGCTGGAATTTTGTATGCAAGGGTTAACAATTTCAGTGCAACGTTTGAAAAAAAAACTAACTGTAACAAAAAATTAATGTTTTCAACGGTTAACACGCAATGTTCATGAAAAGAATACATCGTGAATACTTTTTTACATGGAAATGCTGTTGATTGTTGTTAATCACTGAAATGGCCGAGTGTCTTTCTGTTGATTGTCTGAAATTCATCTATTTTGCATTGTTAAGAGTTATATACATGTGTACAAATTGGATAAAAGTGGATTCTGAATCAGAAAATGGACACATTAATTTTTCATTGAATGATGTAACTGTTTACATTTGTGACAAGCCTGTCACGCATGAAGTACTGTGTAGGACAAGGAAGTGGTGGTCATGTAATTGTCCCGCTTTTCAAAAATAATGAATGTACAGTACATGTATATTGATGCAAAACTCTTAGTACTTAGTGTGTTTGTATGTCTCATGGAAATAATCTCCTTGAATTCTGTAGACTGATACAAGTGAAATGTTGCATCATTTCATTATCTCATCAGCTAGTAATACCGGCATCTTTGCATGCATCAAATATCCGACATATGCCTTTCTTTCAGGGTCTATTGCTCAAGTATAAACCATAGCATTTTCCTTACTTAATAAATGGCCAACTGATTAGGTAATGAATCTCTTGGCTGTCATAAACTCAGGGATTTCAATAAGGACCGACGGCTGACGAAAAGCGTCGGCTACTTCGCTCAGAGAAGTCGGCTACTTTTTCCCCTAAACTAAATTAATTGAAGGATGACTTCAAACCTCCATGTAAAGTAAAATTCATTTTTGATGGACTTGAATGTCATTTTTTTAACCTCAATTTCAAAACAATTATTATCAGATTTGATACTGCCGTCTTTGAGCTACAGTGAACAGCATTTTTGCCTAGACCAACAGTCCCATTTTTTCACATGATTCAATTACGTTTAGGTACGTCCAAAACATATCAAGAATTTTTATGCAAACCAGGTTGTTATTGAGTAATCGTTGCATCAAGACTTGTTTTCTACTAAGACAGTAAATGTTTCGTTTAGTTTTATTGGTGAAGCCTTTTTGTTCGTTTAGATTAAAATGGCATATTCTTATCTTAAACACGAAGTTGTTGAAACGTCATATGACTGTTAAATCGTAAATTTTCCTTTTGAAATGGTTTTCCAAATCTTTCTTCGCTGGATTGCACTCTCAGTATCGCTGTTAATCTTCATCTATATTTGTACTCACTTTGGTGCCTAGAACTCTGGAAGTCGCATTTCAGAGCTTCCATATTTCAAACTTTTCTGGGGGAGCATGCCTCCAAGACCCCTTAGACGCAGGGGCTTGATACAGTCGGCTACCAGCCACCTACTTCAAATTTTATTAAAACCCCTGTAAACTATAGCCATTATTTCGTGAATAGGAAGATACATGTAATTAATGACTGTACAATCTTAAAGGTTACTTAGTACGCCATTTGCAATGACATATAATACGAAAATCACCGAACTGTGGAAGGGGGTCAAATTTTTATATCATTGTCACACCCACTTTTTTTTCTGCCCCGCCCAATTACGCTGAAGAATTAAGTTGGTACTACAAGTAACAAACTGAGCCTTACCGGGGTGACAGACTGTAGTGTTGTCAACTGCAAATTTCTTTATTCCCCTGGATCCCGACATGACTGCATTGTCTCGGTCATGCCCAATCACAGTCATGCCTCCTTCATGCTGACAAACTTCAAAAACACATTCACCGAGCCTGAAAGCATTGAAAGATGCGAGAATGAAAACCATAGTGAACAAACTTTTGCGCATTCATGCCGCTTTTATTAGTTAATAGGACTCATATGTAGTAGGCTGTTTGTAATGATCGTATCTGTATTTGTGACCTCTCGCTAAAATGTTCCTTAGGAAAGTCGTTTGAACTACTGAACGTGCAGCAAGCTCACAGGAGCTGCCATCTTTTTGTATTGTTATGCAGTCCTTACTGCTTTTCCCTGAGAGATGGAAAATTCAAATTGGTTTCTGGAACTGGGAAATAAAGTACTCTAAGTTACAAATTAATGAATGAAAAGCTTGCTTGGATCATCGTATCAAATTGCAAGAATATATTTTACAGTCATTTACATGTTTTGAGGATATAAACCTGCTTTTTAGATGTCATGTTCTGGTATTTGAGAATTAAGCAATACATCTGCTAGGATCAAACCTTCTGATTTTAGGTACAACACCTCTGTACTTTCCAAAGAAAGCACTGTAAAGACATAAATTAAAATTACTGATACCAAAAAGACCTGGGGAACCCCCAAGTACATGTGCTATGATATCAGCAAATCCTCTTGGCTCATCCAGTGTATAAGCTAGTAACAGATTCCTGGTTTTGTAGATTGGTTGGTTCAGTTATTAAGGCAACCCTTAGAGGTTTTGGTCTTGTTTTATCAATAACCACACTGCCTAATTCATCAGTGACTTGGGTATTGGCAAGTCTTGCCTACTTTATTATTGATCTCCCACAGTTGCCAAGCTGCAAGCTTCTAACTCTTGTTCTGTAGTCCATGTGGCTATTCTTAATATTTAATGAGGGAGTTGCCAATAATCTTTCAAAAAGTGAACAAGAGAAAGTGTTGATCAGCCTGTGGGCTGAGAATTTTGAATTCTTTAAGCCGAGATCTGCGGATTTCTTCTGTGCTGCATGACATTCGTTTGCCAATCGTTCATAAATCATTCAAAAGAGCATGCAGTGTTGACGTTTTACCTGGATAGAACTTAGCATACCGGTAATCACTGCAATAGTTACAAATAAGGCTCAAAAAATGTGCGTTTCTTGAATGATAAAATGTTTTCCCAGTGAAATTCTATTTTACTTTTCAAGGTTTCAAAACTCTGACGATTGCAGTTTCGAATTTTTGGGGTTTTTGAAAACGTTTCCAAAGTACAACCCATGCCTTCCATAAAATTAATGGGTTATCTTGATACATGTAAGTGATTGGTGCAGCATGTGATCAGATAGATGAATGCAGTAAGCCAGGCCAAGAGATCACACTTTTATTCCAAATCATGGTGGATGAAATGGTTTGATCCTTTAGGAACACTGGTTATGAGATCCAAGATGTACAGTAGTGTTGTGCACAATTGCTTTGCATCTTCTTTACTATGTATTTTCGAAACAGCATGTTCTATATTGAGTGAATGAACTCAAGACTGAACCAGCATTTGTATTCTTATAGGCTGCTGTTGTCAATTTTGGCCTGTGTACCATTGCAAAGTAGAGCACATTGTTTTTCGTTTTGTGACCATATAGTTAAGTTGTAAACAATTTAATTTAATTTTTAAAGGAAATAATATTGTTTGTAAAGTACACATCAATGAAATGATCAACTTGACAGTATAATAATTACAGTATATTGTCAAGATGATGGTTTAATTGTGTACTTTACAGACAATGTTATTTCTGGTATCTTGCAAACTAAAAATTCTACATTAAGTGAAACAATTACTTTCATGTGTCATGCAAGAAAGTTTGATTCCCTCACACTGAAAACGCCTTGGTAATTTTGTACATGGCATTGATTTTATCCAACTTAATTATAATGATTGTATATACTTTTGTTAAAATTATGGCCATTCAAAAATATTACAGCAGAAGTTTCAGTATTACATTGCAAAACACATTCATCTGACATTTGCATTGTTGTTCAAGATACACTGTACAAAGTGTGCAAGGGTTTTACTTAATAATAAGTTGCTATTGTTATTGGCAGTGTTAACCTTAGATAAGTTGACTTGCAGTACTTTGATATAAAACATTACAACTACTATTGGGCTCCACAAGTGGCATTCTGATACAAAACTGCAAACTATGTATTTATTTTGACTGTCTTGTTGGCACTTAGCGATAGCTACTACTGGTTTTTAAGATACCAGTTTCATTTTTGAAATTACATTTTAATGATATTTCAGGGTGTTAAAAAGTCAGCTGTACACCATGTTAACATTTTGCATTATTGTATTATCCATAATCAGTTTTGGCTACTCAGCATAAATATTTTGTTTGTGGCTTGAATACTGCTTGATAATCTCGTTAAGTAACATCATCCAGAAATTTCCTGTCATTGCAAGGTTCACACTTTATTCTCGCTCAAATGGTTTTTCATTTTGTCTCTCTTGGTGTCAGCCAAATTGACATGATCATGAGTCTGTTTCTCTCATTTTGTGGATTCTTGCAGTTGTTGCCATGCTGAGTTTGAGTAGTTTATATATGGGGCTTTATATGGTTCCTGAGCGAAAATAATAATATTATGATTGTAATGTAAGATTCCCTTTTTGGCCCTTTTTGTATGCAATTATCTAGACAGTAGTTTAACACTTCAATGTGTTAATCGTTAAAGGACTACCTACTTTTCATTAATTTACTACATGAGGTATCTCTGTCTCATCAGTCAGCTGGTTACAGCTGGACCTTGGCTGCTTGTACAGGAATAGCTGAGCCAGGGAGAGAGGGGGAAGGAGGGAAAAAATGCATTTGAGAGAGCAGAGATGGTGCAGTAGTGAGAGCACTCGATTCCCAGACTTTGGCGTCACATGTGGTTTTATTACATATAAACACCAATGAAGTACCAAGTGAACATGTTATCTTCACACGTGAAAAGATCACTGTTGCTATGGTTACATAAGAAATTCAATTTTTTCAATACCTTTTGTGTGATGATTAATTTAAGTATTTTATTGGTGTTTAATATGTGATAAATAAAATATTACTTAGCCGCTTAGAGATACGAAATTTCTCTTCCTGCGTTTAAAAATATTTCACTCATTTGCTGCGGCCACTCATGAAATGTTTTCGACACTCAAAGAGCAATTTTGTATATCTGCACGGCAATGTAATATCCGCTATGTCTGCTCTTCACATAGAGTTCGATCTCTCTCTGGGCACTCTGGTTTCCTTCCCCCTCTCCTAAAAAAAACAACCTTTGACCTCAATTGATTTGGTTTCTTTACATGCATTGTCCCTGATTAGTACCTCAGTGCTAAACACACTTGACACTTCAAAAGTTCATCATCACCATCATCATGTGTGACTTTAAATTGTAAAATTCAATGTGAACATTTCATTGGTGCTTTTTTTTTTTAAGTAGAGCTGCTTTGAAGAAAGTACCAAAACATCACATATTGCAGTATGCTCTCAGTGTTCTTTGGATATGAGAATTTTCTGGAGGATGGCCCCAGATCCCCTCAAAATGTCTTTAATTTGTTGCTTAAAAGCCGTTGTGTTCCGAATAGAAAATACTCTCTGCATTATGCTCTGTTGAAGTATGTCAATTGGAAGACTGGGAAAATGACTGACGAAAGATGGGACAAAACAGTTGCAGCGAAAGACTAGGCATACAGTTACCTGTTCTCCCAGATGATAAGCAAAGTTGCCATATACATGTAGATGTTGGATTGAGATAAGATAATTCAATAAGGTAAGATTGCATGTTCATTTCAAATTTCAACTGACCTTCGTTCTCTTAAAACTTAACAGCTTCAATTATTTGCAAATCAGGTGGAAAGTTCTTACTATAGATGTTTCATTTACTAAGAAACATACAAAAATTATAAGAGTGTAAAACTAAAAAATGTTATTAATTAGTTATAAACACACTTTAAAGCAATGTTAATTCTCCAGGGTACTAACTGACAGTGCTGGGAGATGATGTTCCAAAAATGATCAGTGTGTTGCTAGGCAAATAAAAAGCTGTACCCTCCTTAGGTTGTGATGAAAACATCAATAAAGTAATAGCAAAATATTAGTGATTATAGTGAAATAATCATTATGATAATGACTAAAATACTAATAATGATAATAATAATAATAATAATAATAATAATCATTATAATGAT
>NC_090889.1:46575493-46580493 GCF_036669925.1 Montipora capricornis
GGTACATAATTATGTTATAATGTTTTATAAATCCTGAGGGGTTTCCAGTGTATAAATAAAGATTAATTGATGGACTGATTCACCTGACTTTAAAAGGGTTGCTGCAAAGTACAGGTCACAAGTCATTGTTTTACCAACAAGTTGCAAAAATAATATAAGTCACCTTCTTGGGGCGTTATTAATTTACTTATTATCTCTCACATTGCAGTCCCCTCCCCCCTTATCAGTGTTGCTAGCAAGACAAAAAAATTGTTGCAAACTTAAACAGTCAACATTGAAAGGGGAAGAGGGGAATGGAAGTGGGAAAGGTTTAAATTCTAGATACGGCGGGTATTGGAAGCTAGAATAGGTGTTTTTTAATGAAAGTGTCTCAACAATTTTGCAACTTGTTGTAGCTGTAACAACATTACACTGGTATTAAGGCTATTCTAAGTTGGCTAAGTTGTCCTCATTTCAGTTGTTCAAGGTAGTTACCAGGTTTTAAAAGTTAATATTTGTTAATTCGTTTCAGGTTTTAAAGAAAAGAAAGTTACTTTTTCTCAAGTAAGCTTATAAGTGCTCTAAGAAAGTACATGTTAATGGAAATTAACTTAAAATGATGATGATAATGGTGATGCATGATAACGCATATGGTAAAATAATAGTAATGTTATACTTAGTTGACCTCTCCCAAATTAAAGTTTGATGCAAATTATCAATTTAGCAAGGTTAATCCATTCATTCATTCTAGCTGCAGGTTCTTAACCACTTGTATTCAATATACTGTACTTAAAGTGCTACTGCGATGAAAAAATCAGCTCTCGTTTTTCTTCACATTTCGAAATTATTTGCGTTGATTGCTCAATAGGCAGAATTTTTGTAGTAATTTCAAGAGGATGACTATTTATTTAAACTCCGGTTTTTTAATTTAATGGTCCACCATTACTTGGTGCAGTTTTGACTGATAAGCCTTCAGTGATCTGGATCGAGGAGAAAGTGACGGAATTTACTCACCAGCTTAAAAATGCAGGGTGTGAATGCGGCTTAATTGGTATGCAGAACATGAATTTGACAATCACCTTCTTCTCGATCCAAAACCCTCAAAAGTTTATCAGTCCGAATCGGACCAAGTAATGGCAGACTGTTAAATTTAAAAAGTGGACCAAGTTAAAATAAATAGTCTTCCTCTTGAAATTACCACAAAAAATTCCGCCTATTAAGAAATCAACGCAAATACTTTAGAAATGTGAAGAAAAATGAGAGCTGATTTTTTCATCATCGTATCACTTAAACAATTATTCCATGAGTGGGTGTTGGATATGAGATGATAAAAAGCCAACGAGGCGTGTAGTGCCGAGTTGGCTGAGTTGGCTAATTAACCAGTCTCGTATCCAACAAGCGGGAATAGAATATTATTGTTTTATTAAATTCCTGAAACTCCAACTGTTTGGAAGTACGAAATATGTGAGCGAAAAAGGCGAGAAAGTCTGAGTGAAATCGAAAGCATTAATGAAGATGTAATGTTGTGTAATATAATTATTTACCTTGTGGGTAGACACACAGGCTCATCACAAAAATATTTCTTGCCTTTCCACATACTTGTAAACGTCAGATTTGATCCAAACTCTCCACAAAAAGGTTGTTATTTTGCTTTATTGCTTTATTAAGTGCTTTCTGCCGAACAAAAAAATTTAGCTTAGCAATGCTTAGTGCAATCAAATGCCACATAAGATCAAACTTATGTATATGCAACAGAGCTGATAACCAAGATTGAGTGAACCCATCAGAGCATGAGAAATGCATAACCGAGGTTGTAAATTTAATAAATTTATGTAATCTTCATGTCATTTCTCTGTTGGTTCTTGGAGGCTTAAGTTAGGATTCTGTATTTTAGTTTCTTGGGTTTTGGTTGCCAGATTCTGGGATTTGATGTGGGTTGTAAGATTACAAAATTGCAAGAAGGCATGCACCAAGAAATATTTATTGTTTTAGTAAATAAGAATGAACTTAGGCAAACAGCTTCTTGTAATAATAATATTATCTTTATCTCACAAGAAGGGTTGGAAATAATTTTTTCACAGTCATCCCATTATTGAGTGTAATGTGAAGTGCTAGATTTCCTGACCCTGGTCAGAGTTTTTCTCTGTTCTTGTGTGGGTCCATTTCCATCAGTAGGGCTAACGCTCACACGGTTCATATGGGATTGAAATCTAGCACTTCACATTACACTCTATTCAGTTAACTCTGTTTAAAATATAAGTGCTACACGGCCAACATTTGTATAAACGTAGCCTTTCCATCCTATTATTGGTTTGATTTTAATAAGATAATGGGACTTGATAGTTGTTCAGTCCATGAAAGTCCTTGTAATATTTTCGAAAGTTTTCCATAGTTTGCATCTTGATCCTCTACTGGGGTGGCAATTTCATTATGGTGTGATTTTCTTGTATTGCCCAGTGCTCCCAGAGGAATAAGCATGTTGTGATGAAAACTTGGTTATGGGTTAGATTTTGTTATAAATTATATGATTTCCAGCATGTACTTTTTTATTAAGGCTTGCTGGGTTGTCGCCAAAAGCAGTGCATCCAGACAGGGACTGAACACAGATGACATGGTCATTGCAAGTGGAACTGCCATTCTCCCATTGGCCTCATCAGCCTCACTAGAGGCTGCCCCATCTGCAATGTGACTTACAGCAAGGGTGCATTAACATGGTCGACCCCGACTGACGGAAGCCTACTATTGCTACTACTGCTGTGTTGTGTATTATACACATTCTAGTAAGAAAATCAAAATAATATTAATTATTCTTCAGTCCAATCTATAGAAGATCTTTTCAATTCAAGGAGTGCAGACATGTCAAATTTCACTCCCAACAATGTGCTCTTACCTGTGTGTTGGGTTTATGTCTTTATTTTTTATGGTACAATATCTGAGGGAAAAAGGAAACTTGTGGTCCAGCCATGTTATAATTTAAAAGTAGTGTTAGCACAATAGCCCACTTCAGAAAATACCATAATACTCCTTGTTTGTCCCCCCAAATTTTGCATAAGCATTTTTTCCAGTTTCTCTTGGGACATACAGTCTAGTGGTCCCAAGAGAAAACAAAAACAATGCTTATGCAAAATTTGGGGGGACAAACAAAGAGTATTATGGTGTTATCCCAAGTGGCCCATTTGAAGAGAGGGTTAGGTTTTCCCTAGCGAAGACAAGAAGGAGTTAGAGTGTATTCTATATAGTATTCATTTTTTTTTTTTTGCTACAGGTATAAACAGGGGACATTTAAATATGTGGATAAAAAACTCCCTTGAACCTTCTCTTGAAATCCTGAAATTTTCAGGCTTCTCTACACAATTGCTAAAATAGTTTCACTTGAAAGTAACTGTATGGGATCAAATACACTAGTGTGGGCAACATAAAAAAAAGTATTTTAATTTTAAGACAAATTGTTGCTGTGTCCTTTAGGAGGGACCTATAGTCAGAAAATGTCTGTGAGCAAGATAACCTAGCCTTACTTTAATACCCACTTTTAATTAATATTTCAGTGCATGAAATAGTAAACTTGCCCTTATTTTTACCTCAACTCACTTGAGGACCTATAGAAGTGAATGTTGCATATATTCTTTCCCTCTGATCTGGCATTTCATGTGTGTGTTGATTGCTGCATCTTGAACTAAATCAAAAGAGGTCAGTTTGGATACTGGTCATTGTAAAACGCAGACTGCAGACTGCAGACTGTGGGTAAAATGCAGACTGATGTTATAATTATTTTACTGTTGAAAAAGCCCAAACCCATAAGAAATGCTAACAGTTTAGTTTAAATATTCTTTTAGGCCTAATTAGGTCTAAGGTTAGCATTTCTAAGGGGTCTGGACTTTTTCAACAGTTATGTTATAACCTCAGTCTGCATTTTACCCCTGGTCTGCAGTCTGCGTTTTACACTGACCGGTTTGGTTACTGGAAGCTGCAATTAGATGTGTTGATTTTTAAAATTACAACCTGAGAGCTCTTTTTCGATGCGTCAAAAGCAACTGCTTATTGTTCGTGTGCACACACATGGTAATCCTTGACGTTTGCACCTGAAAGACAAATCTACAGGAATGAGGAAAAAGTATAATCAATATATAACATTATTCTAATAATTATTTCACCTCCAAAACTGTGGGTTTTCTTATGCATGCATAAGTACAGCATTAATTACTGCCTATAATAATATTATTATCATATGTAACATTCTTTAAATAATTATTTTGTTTTGTACTTTGAAATGTTTGTTTTCACAGATTCCATTATCTACAATGAAAAGTTTTCAGATCTTGCCCTGTGGAAAGTTAAGTCTATTATGTTTTAAATCTAATTTTGATTTGTTTTTTTACATGTGGTAATTTAAACAACTTAACCAAACATAAGAAAATGCTGATTGATTATCAATTGAAATTGGTAATAATTTATATTTCCCACTCCTTTAACTAGCAAAATTAGCTGACACAGTCTTTCTGAGTTTTAAAGGAAAGGGCTGACATTTAGCACAATTTCAGTGAGCGGGAACGGGTAACCATTTAAAACAAAATGTAAAAATAACCAATGGTACTAGAAACATTGAAGAAAGGTTTGAAAAAACTGTTACAGTAATTACAAAAGGGGGTAGGGATGGGCAAAATTGAAGAAGATTAAAATGGATTGTAATTGAGGCTAATAGTTTTTTAAAGGTTATCTCTTGTTTGTAATTTAAATGATATGTATTTTGACAGATGTGTTTTTGTTACGAAGCTTTGATTTGTGTAGTTTAAATTTATAATATTGATTCATGTAAAACTACACAAAATGAAGTGTACTGCTGTGGTACGGCCATTTTAATTGGTTCTGCTGTAGTAATTTACTAGCTGGTACATGAAAAAGTTGCCTGAATTTTCCCCTCCTCCCCCAACTCCATCGTAAAAGTTTACTTCAATGCTGAATTTGAGTTCCAGGTTAGGAACATGGACCAAATTTTTTATTTATAGACAATTTTTCAGGTTCAA
>NC_090889.1:46582993-46631992 GCF_036669925.1 Montipora capricornis
ACACAGGGTCTATGGTTTATAGTCGTTATCCGAGAAGGCTTGAAAGTCTAACCATTTGAAGATGTCATTACAAAGGCAGCACTTTCTTCTCAGTTATTTTAAGATCCTGAGTGTTGATCCGGCCGGTGAGTGAGTCACAGGTGCACGCAAATATGTCACAGGTCAAAGTTCAGTGCTCCTGTTAAACAGTTGAAAAGTGTCAGGGTTTATTATGTGCCATGATAAGCTCATAGCATATTAAATTACATCACATTGATATCAGAAAACTATGTCAATCACATTTAAGCTGGAGGGGACCAAAGCAAGCATGTAAATGAACAATCTCTACTTAAATGAAAGTTTATTGTGCTGATATTCTCATACTAAAACAAACATCAGCGGGTCTAAAACACAGTTCACTCATTGCAGGTCATTGTTTTACCTTTTGGAAAGTAACCAAAACCCTCAATTTGGCTAACCCTAGGCCTAAGGTTGGATTTTAGGCCTAGGGTTAGCCAAATAAAGGGGTTTGGGTTACTTTCAAAAAGGTAAAACAATGCCCTGCAATGAGTGACCTGTGTAATATGATCTGTGTTTTAGACCCTCCAAAGAAACATTAAGTTTTTCAGTCTGTTTACAAGGTATTAGTGCATGAACTAATAATTATTGTTGTAATAAAACCCATGGAGTTGAGACTATGGAGGGATCAGAAATGTTGTGATTTCTAAACAGATGTAATAGATAATTTCCTTTTACTAAAAAATTATATCTTCACCGTACACAGTGAACATATCATATTTATCTTTCACATGTGAGGATAGAGGTGTCGTCAAGGTAACAAACAAGATAAGCCAATAAAATGTGAGCTTCCTCTTCATTGTAAGATATTCTTGTGTTTTAATGTAATTTTTCTTCACTACATTACTGTGAAACTCAGAAAACCATCAACTCAAAAAACAGTTCAGGAATGTTGATTTTGTAGGGACCAATCACAATAATGTTCAGGACATGCAAAGAAACCTCAAAACCACAAACTAATTAGCATTGCTGTTTGTGGTTTAGGTTTCTCATGCCTTATTGGCTATTTTCTCGCAACGCAATGACGTTCCATAAAAATTTCTGGTGTTCACGGTTTTGTGAGTTTCACAGTAACATTTTTATTGCAAAATTTAACATTATATCATGATGTTTTTTTTCAAACTTTCATATCTTGTTTCATGTTACATGTACACAACATGCGTGTTGTAGCGGTTGGTGACCACTTTTTTATTGTTTCAAAAATGAGTGAAACAAGTGTTAAATCTGGACATTTCATCAATATCTATATTATAATAAACAGAAGATACTTTCAGCACAAGAAGATAAAATTCGTATGCCCAAGCGGCCATGTAATATCCTCTATTTTTATGATGTCGTTATCATAGGGATATCATGTGGGCCATTGGTAGAGGGTTGTTAAGAAGTGCATTCTTTGAAAGTAGATCAGCTTAGTGCATAATGGCCATTGAGTTGAAACCATTAGTTTGGTATTAGACAACACAAACATAGGAAATGACAGTGGCTGTGTTGCAGATTGCAGACAGACTGTTATAAAGAGCTGGGGCCTGGAGTAAGTTTCATCCATGGATTGCCTAATTTAACAGTGGCAAACAGAGAAAAAACCACAAAGTCAATGTTTTGCCTGCCTTTTTAAAGTTACCATGTACGTGAAGGTACCTCAAAGAGATTTCGAAGACACATCCCTCACAAAACATCCATAGTTTAATTCTTTTTTATTTATTTTTCTTTGGATCAATTCTACTATGTTCTTTGAATTTCTTATCAGGAAAATAGATAATCTACTTCCTTGTTGTTTTACTTTTATGTTCATGCTGTTACAATATAGGAAAAGCAGTGATTAGGCACCTGAAGGAGTGCTTGAAGGAATATTTTCATTTGATTTTTCTATTACCACAACAGTGTTTTGTCACCAGTCAATGAAGACATATAACAAGATCCTTTGAGAGAGAGCACACTGCCACTGTTAAATGTTTTGTAGTATTGTATTGTTATAACTTGTTAGATTTAAGGTGGCTGTAACCAGTTTTCTCTTTAGAATGTTTTGACACTACACAATGCATCCATCATTGTGACGTAATAAGTAACCTTGGCAATGGGAAAGGTCAGCAAAAACACCCGATGTTTTGGCTTTTGTTGCTTATATCCCAAACAACAAACTCAGTGACCCCCATTTTATATTGCTGGAAATTGATTAGAAGGTCAAGATGAAACTTTCGGCAAAATTGAAATAAAATTTATTCTGTACTGCAAAATCAGAGCCACCTTAAAAAATCACAGAATTAAGGTGGCTCTGAATCGGCTGTACCATAACATTGCTAACATTTATGTGATACAGTGTTGTAGTGCCAAGCCTTCTAATAAGAACGTTACTTGAAAGCTTTGAAACTGGCTTGCCCCACCTTAATGGATTTTTATTATAACTGATGATTGTCTTTTCCTTTTTTTTTTAATGTGAACCAGTACATTGGGAATCTCTGCAAGAGTATAGTCATAAGTAATTTGTTTACTTGGTTTATGATACGACTTATTTTTGTTTACAGAGAATACAGTAAGTTCTCATGGTTAATAAGCTTTACCACAATATTTTCCCCGTGACATTGTATGATAATTATTTTCACACTGTCCTAGCAACACTGCTTAAATTAGTGAACTTGGAATTAAACTATTTTTCTTTATGTGTGGAACAGCTAAAAGGATTGCAGCAACCATAATTATCCAAATTTTAGAAAAGTTACTTGCAGGCTGTGAGGCCATAGTGTTTGTGAATTTTGTGGACTCCCACCATTTTGAATGTTAAGTTGAGGGAAACAGTTAACAAAGAAAACTAGTTTTCCGAGGGACCAGCCATTAAGTGCTTTGGTATATATTTTGACTTTTCCTTGAGCAATCACAGCAAAACATCTGGAGCAGGCAACAAATGCAGAATTGTATCCCCTCCAAGATACATTTGATCAGGGCATGTGACCAAGAATCAACCAAACACAGTGCTCCTTTTGTTGAGTGAAAGTCTGGGTATATAACAATAATTATTATTAGTGTAAGAAACCATAATTGTATTCTAAGTATTGGACTGGAACTAGCATGCAATGGAGGCTAATGTGGGGGAATCTTTTCAAATGCAAATACTTTTTAATATATCCCCCTGCATTAGCCTCCATTGCAATGTAGTTCCAGTGTAATCCTGAGGAAATCGAATATGGTCTATTGTGCAGTGTTAAGTGTTGTCTTGGCAATGTTTTAATGATGTAAGTCACCTATTAAAGAATGAATGTCATGACCTCACATGATTTTTTTAGACAGCTGCTGTTTTGGAGATTTGCGATTATGTGAGGTAATGAAAGACATATTTGCTTATGGGTGAGTAGTTTTAACACGTAGATGCCTTGACATGTAGCTATAGCAACCATTAACAAAATAGTGAATGTAATGTTTTTTAACCACATGGTCAGTTAAGTGAAGTAAACATCTGTGTAATGAAATGAAAGGTGTGTGATGTAGCGGTATTGTATGCACATCCTTTGTTTACCATGAGGTCACTTCTGAGAGGCAAAGAGCAATATTGGATTGGCGCATTGTAAGTGAATAGATCTAACAGTTCCTCTCACAGTAAGAAGATAAATAATGTATTGCTTAAAAAAATGTCCGTATCCCTCATATTTCCTGTAATACCAGCTTCAGTCTCTAGTTGTATGAAGGGTGGATAGTGTCAGCTGGTGGATAAGTTCTGGAGGAGGATATGAATTCAGACTGGATGGTGCTTATGTGGTAAATAGTGGTAGGTAATCTTTTAAACAGCTAAGGGCATTATGTCTTATTTTATGTGAACCGTTGGTCATTTTGATTTGTATTTTTTGTTAGATCTCTTATTCTTTGTTGTTAAAATGTTCAATAAATAGTCTTAAAAGAGAAATTAATAGCCCTTATTGGAGTTATCAGTGGTGTTGCCACATGAACGAGGCTAAGGTGTCATTTTGTATGGAATTGAACCTTAAGCCTCTTCTGTGATAGTTTTAAAGAAAAGAAATTGTGCATGCAGGCTCACCTCCAATAAGGACCATTGAAAAGGGTCTCTTGTTTTATTGTAGGAACATAGTAGTCAATAGCATGTAAGTAAAGGCTGCTTGGTGCAATTGAATTAGCATGGTAGCTCAAGGAAAAAAGTCTCATTGCTTGTAATGTGTGATAGACCTTTCCTTAGACACCCTAATTGGTCATGTGTGTGAAAGTCCCTTCATGTATTTTGTTTGCTTGAAGGTGTCATCTGTCCACCTCATCCTGAATAATCCTTGGATGTATGAAACCTTTTTCTGGTGAAAATGGCTGTTCTTTGGGGTTTGTTTGTGTAACACCATGCAAAAGACACCTTTTAAATGAGGATTATGGCATGTAACCCAATTTGTTAGAAGATGGTACCGGTACTCAACATAGGCTGTCCTTGGTTGAGGTGACTGAGCTTATGAAATTTTCTGTTGAGAAACTGATAAAGAAAGAAGTTTGGATTAAGGAGGCATGTGTTAAACTAAGTTGAATTCAAAATTGATGTCTTGTGCAAAGTTTAGGGGCAAAGTATGAGCTCTCTAAGGTAAATTCTCAACTATAAAGAGGGAGGGAATTCTTGACTGAAATCTTTATACCTTTACTATCATTTGCATATCTCATGGGTTACATTGTTGATATTCATGCTCTCCATGAAAGAGTTTCGTTGTAACATATTTCCTTCCTAAAATTTGCCATGTAAATTATTTGCTTAACTTTTATGGAGATGGTGTGTTGGAAAGTTGTAGTAATTGATCAATAATGATGGATCATTATAGTGTACACTTGTGGTGTCAGGTGTTTCCCTTGCCTTTCCTGATCTTTTATTGGTTGTAGGTGTTTTTTTTAATGTCACTTTGCCTGACTGTGTATTACCCAAGTATGGAGTCTCAAGGTGAAAGTTTGATGAATGTAAATTTTCGCCAAACTCAGTTTAAAATTGATGTCCAAAAAGGGCTTACAAAGATGTAATGAACAGTCAACTTCCCTTAAGAAACCATGTGATAAGTGTAGGAAATTGTAAGAAGAAGTGATGTAAGGCTTGTGCCATTTGAAAACTTTTAAAACATCACAAGTTACCATAAATCACTAAATGAATGATAAGTTCACATGATAAATTATTTATTTTATTATATAGTCTAGAAAAAAACTCCATTGCCTTGCTTGCATAGCAACTTCCGTATTGCACTCTATAATCTCTTTATGCATTTGCCATTGAGCAATCAGAAATGTGACATTTAGTTGAGCATTATAATGAGATGGAGAAGGTTCTAATACATGTGACTGTATTGCATTGGAATGAACTGTCAGACAAGAAGACTCGTTTTAGAGGTCTTGGAATGTCATGTACTAGCAATGGAATAAATGAAGAAATTGTTGACAACCCCTACCCTGATACAAATGATGAAAACATGCAATTATCCATGGGTGCTATCTGCTTTTTTCATACCAGCCGCATGCATGTAATGCAAACTGTTGCAGTGTTCCATGCACTTTGAAAAAGTACAAATACCTGCTCAGGAAAAGCATCCATAATAGTTTACATAAAAATTACAGGAAAGGTTATCTTTTTTGTTTTTTGAAAAAAAAAAAGGTAAGTTAGATGTTTGCTATTTACATGCGAAATGAGTTGTAGTCGCAGCGTACCATCCTTAGATGCACTGCACTGAAGGAAGTACTCCATTTTGGGAGGAAAAAGCAACGCTCACTTCTGGTGTGTGGTAGGTTAAAAGAAAATAGGTTTAATATAAGAAGTAACATTTTCTATTTGACATGATTATTAACTGCCTACCTCCTATTGAACCTGTGACAGTTCATTATTGTCTTGCTTTTTGTAAAGTGATCTTTCCTCGATTAATTTTTCCCCCTGCTTTTTTGCTGCTTTGTATCTCTGGCAGGATCAGTGTTGCCATGGTGAAAAAGTTATTATGCTTCAAGAGCTCTGTACTATCAAAGATATTCAAGAGTTCACTACTAACCTCCTAACACCTTTATAGAAACACAAAGAGCGCATCAGTTAGTAAGCCCCGTTATTCTAATTTTATGTACCAGGACCTCTTCTGCAGGCATTAAATAGCAAAGAATTTTTTATCTAAAAGAAACAAACACCAAGTACATGTAATGATTTCCTTTTTAGTTATCCTCAAGAGAGTTTCTCGAAAGCTTGGGTATATTGAGCATTCTTTTAATGAAATTCTTGTAAAGAAGGTGCCACATTGCATCACTGTGAACGTTAAAGAAATGTATGAACTGTATATGTAACAAATTAATTTACCAAAATGTTGGGACTTTCAAGACAAATTCGGAAGGTTTATTTAAATCGTTTATTTTGATATCTAGAACTATGTTTAATATACATACATCCACACCATTCCACACGTTGCACAACGAAATGGAACTGACTAAGAATGGCATTATCGGCAAATGAGCGAGGCTAACTGAATTGTCTTTGCATTAGGAATTTTTTTTTGGTTCGTTGTGAAAGCCCCCCAAAAAATTCTTCCTACCAAGTTGATTCGGGCACAACTTGTCATTGACTGTCGTGACTGTCACAATAGTTCGAATTGTGGAAGTGATTGACGAAAAATGCAAACACTGTAAATATGGCTTTCAATTTAACATTCGCACCTGTCTTATATTGTTTTTCATGAACAGGCTCTGAGTGGTTACAGGCAGTTGCCTTTTACAGTGTAACGATATCCACAAAAATGGTGGCTGGTTCTTGGCTTCTTGCACGACCTGTTAAATGCTGTTCCGTCACGCAACAAAAATCCCGCTGATGCTGTTTTGTGGCCGCAAGAGAAGTGAAGGCAGGAGAAGTGAAGCAATATTTTTCATAGTCCTGGAAAGTTACTTCTTTATCACTTTAAAGGAAGTAATCGGCGATGTCATCGTCCTTCGTCAGTGTAACACTAAAATAAGCGTGAAGAATGGGCATGAATTAGAAATGTACGAGTGTGCGCAGTAACTTGACTACAACCCAATGGTTTGAGAAGAGCTGTACGAATGCAAGAGGTAAGTATCGTGGCTTTTGACGTCTTAAAAAATGATCACCTCCCGTTGTTCGTCCTTCGCAAAGTGCCTGGGAGATCATTAACTCCAAGATGGCATCAATTGGGCGCTTCTCGCTCGAAGAAATGAGCTTGAAGCATAAAGAAAGACCACTTCGCGAAAGCAATCGTGAGTGGTGCGCAACGTTTCGGCCCAGCTTTGCGAAGGTAAAAAGTCTCCACGTGGGGAAAAGGCACATTTTTGGGACTTACACAATGAAAACTATCACCGCTTTAATAAATTTGCTTCGTCTTTTTCCTCTCTTGGAGACTTAATATAATTTATTCCTGTTAGAGGGCGGGAACTCTACCCGCGCTTTTCAACACTATTACCCATAATGCAATGGGAAGGTTTGTTGGTAACGTTTCAGGCAGGGCAGGGAAGGAGATGCGGTGGCGGTGTAAGGACTAAGGAAGGTGAGTTGTATTTGTGAAGTCCACTGCTGAAATTGTAGGTGAATGTTCCGTACTTGGTGCACTGAAAAACTGTGATTTCATTTCTCTCATTCTTGGCCGTACAGAGAGGGAGACGACGTGTTTATTTCAGCCGCATCGATTTCCATCGATAGACGAGTGAGACAAGAAAATGCCAGCGGGTCGAGCTCTTATCCTCGTGCATCGTTTCGAAAACGTAAGTGGATGTGTGTTTGTACTGCTCCATCGCGATAGATTTATTTTGCGTTGTGTTATGTTGCGTTCTGGAGAGCCCGTTTTGCATTGAGTAACTGAGGACCCGCCAGATCAGTTGGCGTTACATTTCTGTGGCCAACACTTTGTGGTTTCTCTATGTTATCAGTTAATTGGATTGTTATCATAAAAAGTAAATCTTTCATGGTCAGGATAGTGTCTTATCGGCCCTTTGAATACGTACTGTCCGTGTTGAGCAGGGAACAGTAAGACTTTGAAGTGCGCTACGTCACGTAAGTCACGTTTTCGCAAGATCAATGTTGTAGTGTTGTAGCCTTCGTTGTATACATATCATCCGGGCTAGGTTAACTTCCATCTAATGCATAACAGTGCATGCATTTTTTACTTGTCGTATCCTGTTCTTTGCTCACACGAAAAGATACGTTTCATGTCATAAACGTTGGATTGATAAGATCTCGCGCGCACGCGCTCCCTTGGGAATACAAGTTCCACTTTCTCGTGTGAACTATTTTGTTTTTGTCGTATGTCTCATCTTTGACATATCGTTGGCATGTTGTGTTCAAAAAACCTGGTTTGGAATGTTCTTTCATTGAAAGAAACTGAGATTTTTTGAGATAATCAAGTGTACAGAAGGAAAAAGGGAAGCCTACAACACGGGGTATTCCCAGGCGGTCTCCCATCCAAGTACTAACCCCGCCCGACAGGGCTTAACTTCGGTGATCGGACGAGAACCGGTGTTTTCCCTGTGGTATGGTCGTAGACAAGTAATTTGCCGTGAAAATTAACTTTGTTATAAGGGAAAATGAAAACGAGGTCAGAGCAAGCACAATGTGCATTTGTCCTCTTGCCGTCAACGCAAGTGCCATGCAATGCTGGTGCTGCTGCCCACTGTACAAGAGCGATCGTTGTGTGCGCCTCGCTTTCAGGTTGGCTTTGGGCATTCCTTCCTTGGCACGGATTGTAATCGGACCACCATATCTCGTGGCCATGAGACTGGGAGCACCTTGTCCGCCGTGAGCATTTACGGGCATCGTTCTCGGCCTTTTGGCTAAGATCAAGTGTAGTATCTGTTCTTATCAGCTTAATATCTGATACGCGCTGCTCATCGAGCAGCTCATATATTAAACTGATTTTTGGAACTGGGCCGTGGAAAAGAGGCTTGCCTCGTCCCGGCCACGGGTTGCCTCGGTATAGCACTACCTCCGAGCGTGGCCCACTTCCCTCTGGGGAAGAAATAATCAAGTGAAAGCAGAAAAAGTGACCAAGCAACCAACCTTCACATTCTCTTCTCTTTTCTAGGTAGCATAGCAGCGAGTGGACAGCACGACACGACAGGACGAGGAGCACGTGACCTCCATTACCACATGGTATGCGCAGACAAGTTGCGTTTTGCGGTCCCGGAGAGGCTGAAAAGGCATACTTACCTGACGCGGGAGGCACTGTGATCAGGGAGGCAGTCCTCTCAAGGTGAGGCTCTTTCATTGCACTTCGATTGGGTTGACCCTTGCGATTACCCCAAATGTGGGTAACTCGAGCGTATAATTTCTGGTAGTGGGGACCTGCGTTCGCGCTAGTCCCCGCACCAAACCCCGGTGGCAAAGTTGGCTAATGGGAAGGTTTGTTGGTAACGTTTCAGGCAGGGCAGGGAAGGAGATGCGGTGGCGGTGTAAGGACTAAGGAAGGTGAGTTGTATTTGTGAAGTCCACTGCTGAAATTGTAGGTGAATGTTCCGTACTTGGTGCACTGAAAAACTGTGATTTCATTTCTCTCATTCTTGGCCGTACAGAGAGGGAGACGACGTGTTTATTTCAGCCGCATCGATTTCCATCGATAGACGAGTGAGACAAGAAAATGCCAGCGGGTCGAGCTCTTATCCTCGTGCATCGTTTCGAAAACGTAAGTGGATGTGTGTTTGTACTGCTCCATCGCGATAGATTTATTTTGCGTTGTGTTATGTTGCGTTCTGGAGAGCCCGTTTTGCATTGAGTAACTGAGGACCCGCCAGATCAGTTGGCGTTACATTTCTGTGGCCAACACTTTGTGGTTTCTCTATGTTATCAGTTAATTGGATTGTTATCATAAAAAGTAAATCTTTCATGGTCAGGATAGTGTCTTATCGGCCCTTTGAATACGTACTGTCCGTGTTGAGCAGGGAACAGTAAGACTTTGAAGTGCGCTACGTCACGTAAGTCACGTTTTCGCAAGATCAATGTTGTAGTGTTGTAGCCTTCGTTGTATACATATCATCCGGGCTAGGTTAACTTCCATCTAATGCATAACAGTGCATGCATTTTTTACTTGTCGTATCCTGTTCTTTGCTCACACGAAAAGATACGTTTCATGTCATAAACGTTGGATTGATAAGGTCTCGCGCGCACGCGCTCCCTTGGGAATACAAGTTCCACTTTCTCGTGTGAACTATTTTGTTTTTGTCGTATGTCTCATCTTTGACATATCGTTGGCATGTTGTGTTCAAAAAACCTGGTTTGGAATGTTCTTTCATTGAAAGAAACTGAGATTTTTTGAGATAATCAAGTGTACAGAAGGAAAAAGGGAAGCCTACAACACGGGGTATTCCCAGGCGGTCTCCCATCCAAGTACTAACCCCGCCCGACAGGGCTTAACTTCGGTGATCGGACGAGAACCGGTGTTTTCCCTGTGGTATGGTCGTAGACAAGTAATTTGCCGTGAAAATTAACTTTGTTATAAGGGAAAATGAAAACGAGGTCAGAGCAAGCACAATGTGCATTTGTCCTCTTGCCGTCAACGCAAGTGCCATGCAATGCTGGTGCTGCTGCCCACTGTACAAGAGCGATCGTTGTGTGCGCCTCGCTTTCAGGTTGGCTTTGGGCATTCCTTCCTTGGCACGGATTGTAATCGGACCACCATATCTCGTGGCCATGAGACTGGGAGCACCTTGTCCGCCGTGAGCATTTACGGGCATCGGCCAAAAGTACTGAGATTCTGTTAAAAAATTACAAAATGTTAAAAACCACCAAGTGGTGGCACTTTATGTAAAGTGGCTGAGAATACAGGTGTGCGTCGTAAGGGGTACTGTTTGCTAGTGGTGGTACCGACAGTCTTGTTTCTTCGGGTGTTTCCTCCATCCTCCCAATCTGTTGAACCTTTGGAGGTGGAAATGGTTGAGGTATCCACTCCTCGTAAACGCGGTTGTGATTCCGTTGAGAACCTCCTCTGATAGCTCTTCTGTTACTCCTTCCCGGAAGGCTCTTACAAAGGTGGCTAAGAAGAGCGGAGCTGCGCCCTCTTCTACTAAATCGAAGACTCGTGCTTCAGCTGATACTGTCAAGTCTGCGAAGCACGAAGGTTTGCCTGATGTGTCGTTTTCCCTCCCCCAACGCAAAGCACGTACATAGTTACTCTTTTACTGTACTCCATTATGGCTCTGTCAGTTGTCTCAATTAACGTCAACGGTCTGCGAGACCAGTCTAAGCGAGCTGGGTTTGTACAGTGGCTTCATTCCTTGCCTGTTGTTTCCTGATGTAGTGTGCCTCCAAGAGGCCCACTGCATCTCCCTCAGTGAGTGTCAGTCCTGGTTTCCAGTCATCTGGTCTTTCCGTTGTGGTGTCTCCGGCTCTAATAAGTCCTTGTGGTTGTATGTTTTTGTTTTCGTCCAGTGTTGTCCCTTGTTAAATCTCTTCCTCTGATAGTTGTGGTCGGTTTTTGTTATGTGAGTTTTCTTTGCGTGGCGCTGTGTTCAGGGTTGCTTGCATTTATGCTCCCAATCGTAACCCTGATCGTGATGCCTTCCTGGACGGGGTCTCTTCCCGATTAGACCCTTCAGTTCCCACCCTCCTCGCCGGCGATTTTAATACCGTCTTTGATCGCGCTGCTGACCGTGTGGGCTCCGTGGTCGGTGATACCTCGCGTGAGAGTGTTGTTGCCCTTGGTCGTCTTTTTGACGATGTCTGTTGTATTGATATTTGGAGATACCTCCATCCGTCTTCCTCCGCCTTTACCTGGACTAAGGCGGATGGCTCTATCTCCTCCCGTATAGATCTAATTGGGTGCCCTTATGTCTGGGTTGCGTCTCTGTCTCTGTTTGTGAAATTCTTCCGTGTCCGTTTTCAGACCATTGTGCTGTGTCCTGCTCTCTTACTGTTCCTGACGTTATTCCTCCTGGTCCGGGGCTTTGGAAGCTTAATACCTCAGTCCTGGAGGAGGAGGAGTACTGGTCTGTCGCCTTATTTCTGACTTTTGGGCCGATTGGAAGGACTGTAAGCTCTGTTTTTCCTCTCTTTCCAAGTGGTGGGATTCCGGTAAAGCAAAGATCGAAGGGCATTACGGTATCTTACTGTGTGCGCCGGTCGCAGAAAGAATCTTGGTCACGCGATTTGTTGGCTAGTTGGCGGCACACCTCAAGGCACGGCTTGATGCTGGTTGCCTGTCTGTTTTAGGTGTTTATCGATCCACCCTTGAACAGCTTTCCGCCTATGACATCAGGGCTGCTCAAGGTGCCCAAGTACGGTCACGTGTGTCCGATGGGTTGAGGAGGGCGAAGTCTCATCGGCGTACTTTTTTCGTTTAGAGAAGAAACGGTCTGCTGACCGGTGGGTTTCTGCGCTTCGGAACCCTGATGGGTCCATTGTTTCAACACCTTCTGATCTGTGTTCTTCGTTCGCCACTTTCTACTCCTCTCTTTTTTTACTGCCTGTCCTACGGATTCCGCCGCTCAAGATATTCTTCTCAGTAATGTGTCCCTCGTCCTTTCATCTGCCCAAGCTGATCTTTGTGAGGGCTTTCTGACTCTTGAGGAGTGTCATCGTGCCCTTGTTGGCATGGCTCGTCGTAAAGCCCCGGGGTCCGATGGCCTCTCCCATGGAGTTTTAACTTGAAATTCTGGGACGTCCTTGGGTCTGATTTAGTGGAGGTCTTGAATTCGTGTTATCTGTCTGGTTCTATGTCTTTGTCTCAACGGCGGGGTCTCATATCCTTAATCTTTAAGAAGGGAGATCGGTTGGACGCTCGTAACTGGCGCCCCATCTCCCTTCTCAACGTCGACTATAAGCTTGCTTCTCGTGTTTATTGCTGGGCGCCTTCTCAAAGTTATCCATCTGGTTTGTTAGTGAGGATCAGACCTGCGGTGTTCCTGGCAGGTTTATTGGCGAGAATGTTGCTCTTTTGCGTGATGTGGTTGCCTTTGCCACGGAATCTGACATCCCGTTGCCGTTCTCTCCTTAGACCAGGAAAAGGCCTTTGATAGAGTGGATTGGTCATTTATGTGTGCTACTTTGTCGAGGATGGGTTTTGGCCCATCTTTTGTCCGTTGGGTTGTTCTGTTCTATTCTGCTGTCCAAAGCTCTGTAGTTGTTAATGGTTATCTGTCTCGGTTTTTTCCTTTGTCTCGTGGCGTGCGTCAGGGCTGTCCTTTGTCTCCATTATTGTATGTTCTAGTTTCTGAAGTGCTTGCTGTTAACATTCGTGCCAATCCACGTATCATTGGTCTTTCTGTCCCCGGGCCCCCGCGGGCCCTGTCTCCGATCTCGCAGTACGCCGATGACACCTCTCTCATTGTCACGTCTGATATTGCCATTGCTGCTATTTTTGAAGTTTATGCTCTTTTTGAAAGGGGTTCTGGTGCTAAGCTTAATCAGGGATCCAAATCCAAGGGATTGTGGCTCGGTTCGTGGTCTGGCAGGACTGACCCCCCTGTCACCCTGGACTGGGACCTCGGCCAAGATCAAAGTGCTGGGCGTCTTTATTGGGCCTGGGAATTTGGAGGAAGTGAACTGGCGTCCTAGGATTGATGCCGTGGAGAATGTGCTGGCTTCTTGGAGGCAACGCTCCCTGTCCTACGGCGGGAGAGCTCTCGTCATCAACGCCTTGGCCCTTTCTAGGGTTTTGGTACATTGCCTCCCTAATTCATGTCCCCCCTTGGGTTTCTTCCGAGCTTTGTAAATTGGTTTTTGGGTTTTTTTGGAAGGGCAAACGCGATCTGGTTTCTCGTGCTGTTGTTGTTCAGCCTACATCTGCTGGTGGGTTTTTCTGTCATTGATCTTCGTCTTAAGGTTTCTGCGCTTCTTGTCCAGTGGGTTCGGCGTTTCACTGTTTTCTCCGCGTAGTTGGGTCCATTTCTTTTCCTTTTGGTGTGATTCTCGTTTTGGTGTCCCTGCTCTTGATGTTGTTCTGTCCCGTCCTGAGGCCTTTTCCTCCAAGTCCCTCCCCCCGTTTTACTCTGCTCTTCTGTCTGCTTGGCGTTTGGTTGGTGGTTCCTTTTCCCGTCGGCGTCGTTCCTCCCTTGTCATTGCGTCTTTGTCCCCTCATCATGTTTGCTGCTGTTTCCTCTATCTCTGCAAATTCTGTTTATTTGTTTTTGCTGTCTGAGGATCGTCCGACTCCCCATTGTGTTGACAAGTTTTTTCCTTTGTATGGCTATACTCTCTACTGGCCTTCGACCTGGTCCCAATTGTTCTTCTTCAATCTTGACCGCCCAGTGATCGATCTCAACTGAAAGGTCGCCATGGCGTGTTGTACACTGCCGATCGCCTTGTCGGTTTTTGGGTACTCGGTCGACCCTTCTTGCTTTTTGCCGTCTTGCCTCTGAATGTCCTTCTCACTTGTTTTTCTCCTGCCCTCTTGCTCATAGTGTTCTTTCATGGTTACAGTCTCTATTGTTTGGTTTTTTCGTCTTCGTCCCCTTCTTTGGTTTGCCGTCACGTGCTGTTTGGTTTTTGACCCGGCTGAGATCCGTCGAGTTCCTCGTGTTTTCGTGTACATCCTAGGTTGTCTGTAAGTATTTTATCTGGCTCGCTCGGAATGACTTTCGTTTCCGTAATGTGCCGCCCGGTGCTCTCGATGTCATCGCAAAGGTCCGCTCTCGTGTCAAGTTCAATCTACCTCTCCTTTTTAAGCGTTTCAAGTCCCCCCGTCGTCTACGTTATTTTCATCGTCAGTGGGGTGCGTCTGGCATTATCGGCTCTGTTTGCAATGGTCGTTTTTCTCTGTCCCAGTTCTAGTCCCATTGTCGCCCCAAGCTGTTGCTGTCTCGCGGCGTACCTACTCCTGTTAGGATGAGTCTTTCTGACTGGCGTCCTTGTCAGGTCTGCCATTCGCCGCTGCACAGTTCGGTTGTTTTTGTTTTGTCCTGTAGTCCTTCGTCCTGTTGGTTTGCTTGTTTGTTTGTTTGATGTGGAAATGCCATTCTCGAGTGTAAGTCGGACGAGGCGTCTCGTGAATGCTTTTCTTCGTTAGTTTTGTTTTTTTTTTTTGTTTGTAGGGGCGGGGTTCGATTCCCCGGTGACGTTTGACGTGCTGGTGCACCCCCGTTTGAGGCGAACCATTGTTGTTGATGGATGAGTCTGAATGTCTGGCAGCCATTGCACTCACCCTACCGGGGGGCTGCCATTCGCCTTAAACATAAAAAAAACTTACCTGACGCGGGAGGCACTTGGTGATCAGGGAGGCAGTCCTCTCAAGGTGAGGCTCTTTCATTGCACTTCGATTGGGGTTGACCCTTGCGATTACCCCAAATGTGGGTAACTCGAGCGTATAATTTCTGGTAGTGGGGACCTGCGTTCGCGCTTAGTCCCGCACCAAACCCCGGTGGCAAAGTTGGCTAATGGGAAGTTTGTTGGTAACGTTTCAGGCAGGGCAGGGAAGGAGATGCGGTGGCGGTGTAAGGACTAAGGAAGGTGAGTTGTATTTGTGAAGTCCACTGCTGAAATTGTAGGTGAATGTCCGTACTTGGTGCACTGAAAAACTGTGATTTCATTTCTCTCATTCTTGGCCGTACAGAGAGGGAGACGACGTGTTTATTTCAGCCGCATCGATTTCCATCGATAGACGAGTGAGACAAGAAAATGCCAGCGGGTCGAGCTCTTATCCTCGTGCATCGTTTCGAAAACGTAAGTGGATGTGTGTTTGTACTGCTCCATCGCGATAGATTTCTTTTGCGTTGTGTTATGTTGCGTTCTGGAGAGCCCCGTTTGCATTGAGTAACTGAGGACCCGCCAGATCAGTTGGCGTTACATTTCTGTGCCAACACTTTGTGGTTTCTCTATGTTATCAGTTAATTGGATTGTTATCATAAAAAGTAAATCTTTCATGGTTCAGGATAGTGTCTTTATCGGCCCTTTGAATACGTACTGTCCGTGTTGAGCAGGGAACAGTAAGACTTTGAAGTGCGCTACGTCACGTAAGTCACGTTTTCGCAAGATCAATGTTGTAGTGTTGTAGCCTTCGTTGTATACATATCATCCGGGCTAGGTTAACTTCCATCTAATGCATAACAGTGCATGCATTTTTTACTTGTCGTATCCTGTTCTTTGCTCACACGAAAAGATACGTTTCATGTCATAAACGTTGGATTGATAAGATCTCGCGCGCACGCGCTCCCTTGGGAATACAAGTTCCACTTTCTCGTGTGAACTATTTTGTTTTTGTCGTATGTCTCATCTTTGACATATCGTTGGCATGTTGTGTTCAAAAAACCTGGTTTGGAATGTGTCTTTCTTTCATTGAAAGAAACTGAGATTTTTTGAGATAATCAAGTGTACAGAAGAAAAAGGGAAGCCTACAACACGGGGTATTCCCAGGCGGTCTCCCATCCAAGTACTAAACCCCGCCCGACAGGGCTTAACTTCGGTGATCGGACGAGAACCGGTGTTTTCCCTGTGGTATGGTCGTAGACAAGTAATTTGCCGTGAAAATTAAACTTTGTTATAAGGGAAAATGAAAACGAGGTCAGAGCAAGCACAATGTGCATTTGTCCTCTTGCCGTCACGCAAGTGCCATGCAATGCTGGTGCTGCTGCCCACTGTACAAGAGCGATCGTTGTGTGCGCCTCGCTTTCAGGTTGGCTTTGGGCATTCCTTCCTTGGCACGGATTGTAACGGACCACCATATCTCGTGGCCATGAGACTGGGAGCACCTTGTCCGCCGTGAGCCATTTACGGGCATCGCTTCTCGGCCTTTTGGCTAAGATCAAGTGTAGTAATCTGTTCTTATCAGCTTAATATCTGATACGGCTGCTCATCGAGCAGCTCATATATTAAACTGATTTTTGGAACTGGGCCGTGGAAAAGAGGCTTGCCTCGTCCCGGCCACGGGTTGCCTCGGTATAGCACTACCTCCGAGCGTGGCCCACTTCCCTCTGGGGAAGAAATAATCAAGTGAAAGCAGAAAAAGTGACCAAGCAACCAACCTTCACATTCTCTTCTCTTTTCTAGGTAGCATAGCAGCGAGTGGACAGCACGACACGACAGGACGAGGAGCACGTGACCTCCATTACCACATGGTATGCGCAGACAAGTTGCGTTTTGCGGTCCCGGAGAGGCTGAAAAGGCATACTTACCTGACGCGGGAGGCACTGTGATCAGGGAGGCAGTCCTCTCAAGGTGAGGCTCTTTCATTGCACTTCGATTGGGTTGACCCTTGCGATTACCCCAAATGTGGGTAACTCGAGCGTATAATTTCTGGTAGTGGGGACCTGCGTTCGCGCTAGTCCCCGCACCAAACCCCGGTGGCAAAGTTGGCTAATGGGAAGGTTTGTTGGTAACGTTTCAGGCAGGGCAGGGAAGGAGATGCGGTGGCGGTGTAAGGACTAAGGAAGGTGAGTTGTATTTGTGAAGTCCACTGCTGAAATTGTAGGTGAATGTTCCGTACTTGGTGCACTGAAAAACTGTGATTTCATTTCTCTCATTCTTGGCCGTACAGAGAGGGAGACGACGTGTTTATTTCAGCCGCATCGATTTCCATCGATAGACGAGTGAGACAAGAAAATGCCAGCGGGTCGAGCTCTTATCCTCGTGCATCGTTTCGAAAACGTAAGTGGATGTGTGTTTGTACTGCTCCATCGCGATAGATTTCTTTTGCGTTGTGTTATGTTGCGTTCTGGAGAGCCCGTTTTGCATTGAGTAACTGAGGACCCGCCAGATCAGTTGGCGTTACATTTCTGTGGCCAACACTTTGTGGTTTCTCTATGTTATCAGTTAATTGGATTGTTATCATAAAAAGTAAATCTTTCATGGTCAGGATAGTGTCTTATCGGCCCTTTGAATACGTACTGTCCGTGTTGAGCAGGGAACAGTAAGACTTTGAAGTGCGCTACGTCACGTAAGTCACGTTTTCGCAAGATCAATGTTGTAGTGTTGTAGCCTTCGTTGTATACATATCATCCGGGCTAGGTTAACTTCCATCTAATGCATAACAGTGCATGCATTTTTTACTTGTCGTATCCTGTTCTTTGCTCACACGAAAAGATACGTTTCATGTCATAAACGTTGGATTGATAAGGTCTCGCGCGCACGCGCTCCCTTGGGAATACAAGTTCCACTTTCTCGTGTGAATTAATTTGTTTTTGTCGTATGTCTCATCTTTGACATATCGTTGGCATGTTGTGTTCAAAAAACCTGGTTTGGAATGTTCTTTCATTGAAGGAAACTGAGATTTTTGAGATAATCAAGTGTACAGAAGGAAAAAGGGAAGCCTACAACACGGGGTATTCCCAGGCGGTCTCCCATCCAAGTACTAACCCCGCCCGACAGGGCTTAACTTCGGTGATCGGACGAGAACCGGTGTTTTCCCTGTGGTATGGTCGTAGACAAGTAATTTGCCGTGAAAATTAACTTTGTTATAAGGGAAAATGAAAACGAGGTCAGAGCA
Source organism: Montipora capricornis (assembly GCF_036669925.1). Classification (NCBI taxonomy): domain Eukaryota; kingdom Metazoa; phylum Cnidaria; class Anthozoa; order Scleractinia; family Acroporidae; genus Montipora; species Montipora capricornis. Next base: position 46,601,389 of record NC_090889.1, read on the forward strand.
AGCACAATGTGCATTTGTCCTCTTGCCGTCAACGCAAGTGCCATGCAATGCTGGTGCTGCTGCCCACTGTACAAGAGCGATCGTTGTGTGCGCCTCGCTTTCAGGTTGGCTTTGGGCATTCCTTCCTTGGCACGGATTGTAATCGGACCACCATATCTCGTGGCCATGAGACTGGGAGCACCTTGTCCGCCGTGAGCATTTACGGGCATCGTGCCAAAAGTACTGAGATTCTGTTAAAAAATTACAAAATGTTAAAAACCACCAAGTGGTGGCACTTTATGTAAAGTGGCTGAGAATACAGGTGTGCGTCGTAAGGGGTACTGTTTGCTAGTGGTGGTACCGACAGTCTTGTTTCTTCGGGTGTTTCCTCCATCCTCCCAATCTGTTGAACCTTTGGAGGTGGAAATGGTTGAGGTATCCACTCCTCGTAAACGCGGTTGTGATTCCGTTGAGAACCTCCTCTGATAGCTCTTCTGTTACTCCTTCCCGGAAGGCTCTTACAAAGGTGGCTAAGAAGAGCGGAGCTGCGCCCTCTTCTACTAAATCGAAGACTCGTGCTTCAGCTGATACTGTCAAGTCTGCGAAGCACGAAGGTTTGCCTGATGTGTCGTTTTCCCTCCCCCAACGCAAAGCACGTACATAGTTACTCTTTTACTGTACTCCATTATGGCTCTGTCAGTTGTCTCAATTAACGTCAACGGTCTGCGAGACCAGTCTAAGCGAGCTGGGTTTGTACAGTGGCTTCATTCCTTGCCTGTTGTTTCCTGATGTAGTGTGCCTCCAAGAGGCCCACTGCATCTCCCTCAGTGAGTGTCAGTCCTGGTTTCCAGTCATCTGGTCTTTCCGTTGTGGTGTCTCCGGCTCTAATAAGTCCTTGTGGTTGTATGTTTTTGTTTTCGTCCAGTGTTGTCCCTTGTTAAATCTCTTCCTCTGATAGTTGTGGTCGGTTTTTGTTATGTGAGTTTTCTTTGCGTGGCGCTGTGTTCAGGGTTGCTTGCATTTATGCTCCCAATCGTAACCCTGATCGTGATGCCTTCCTGGACGGGGTCTCTTCCCGATTAGACCCTTCAGTTCCCACCCTCCTCGCCGGCGATTTTAATACCGTCTTTGATCGCGCTGCTGACCGTGTGGGCTCCGTGGTCGGTGATACCTCGCGTGAGAGTGTTGTTGCCCTTGGTCGTCTTTTTGACGATGTCTGTTGTATTGATATTTGGAGATACCTCCATCCGTCTTCCTCCGCCTTTACCTGGACTAAGGCGGATGGCTCTATCTCCTCCCGTATAGATCTAATTGGGTGCCCTTATGTCTGGGTTGCGTCTCTGTCTCTGTTTGTGAAATTCTTCCGTGTCCGTTTTCAGACCATTGTGCTGTGTCCTGCTCTCTTACTGTTCCTGACGTTATTCCTCCTGGTCCGGGGCTTTGGAAGCTTAATACCTCAGTCCTGGAGGAGGAGGAGTACTGGTCTGTCGCCTTATTTCTGACTTTTGGGCCGATTGGAAGGACTGTAAGCTCTGTTTTTCCTCTCTTTCCAAGTGGTGGGATTCCGGTAAAGCAAAGATCGAAGGGCATTACGGTATCTTACTGTGTGCGCCGGTCGCAGAAAGAATCTTGGTCACGCGATTTGTTGGCTAGTTGGCGGCACACCTCAAGGCACGGCTTGATGCTGGTTGCCTGTCTGTTTTAGGTGTTTATCGATCCACCCTTGAACAGCTTTCCGCCTATGACATCAGGGCTGCTCAAGGTGCCCAAGTACGGTCACGTGTGTCCGATGGGTTGAGGAGGGCGAAGTCTCATCGGCGTACTTTTTTCGTTTAGAGAAGAAACGGTCTGCTGACCGGTGGGTTTCTGCGCTTCGGAACCCTGATGGGTCCATTGTTTCAACACCTTCTGATCTGTGTTCTTCGTTCGCCACTTTCTACTCCTCTCTTTTTTTACTGCCTGTCCTACGGATTCCGCCGCTCAAGATATTCTTCTCAGTAATGTGTCCCTCGTCCTTTCATCTGCCCAAGCTGATCTTTGTGAGGGCTTTCTGACTCTTGAGGAGTGTCATCGTGCCCTTGTTGGCATGGCTCGTCGTAAAGCCCCGGGGTCCGATGGCCTCTCCCATGGAGTTTTAACTTGAAATTCTGGGACGTCCTTGGGTCTGATTTAGTGGAGGTCTTGAATTCGTGTTATCTGTCTGGTTCTATGTCTTTGTCTCAACGGCGGGGTCTCATATCCTTAATCTTTAAGAAGGGAGATCGGTTGGACGCTCGTAACTGGCGCCCCATCTCCCTTCTCAACGTCGACTATAAGCTTGCTTCTCGTGTTTATTGCTGGGCGCCTTCTCAAAGTTATCCATCTGGTTTGTTAGTGAGGATCAGACCTGCGGTGTTCCTGGCAGGTTTATTGGCGAGAATGTTGCTCTTTTGCGTGATGTGGTTGCCTTTGCCACGGAATCTGACATCCCGTTGCCGTTCTCTCCTTAGACCAGGAAAAGGCCTTTGATAGAGTGGATTGGTCATTTATGTGTGCTACTTTGTCGAGGATGGGTTTTGGCCCATCTTTTGTCCGTTGGGTTGTTCTGTTCTATTCTGCTGTCCAAAGCTCTGTAGTTGTTAATGGTTATCTGTCTCGGTTTTTTCCTTTGTCTCGTGGCGTGCGTCAGGGCTGTCCTTTGTCTCCATTATTGTATGTTCTAGTTTCTGAAGTGCTTGCTGTTAACATTCGTGCCAATCCACGTATCATTGGTCTTTCTGTCCCCGGGCCCCCGCGGGCCCTGTCTCCGATCTCGCAGTACGCCGATGACACCTCTCTCATTGTCACGTCTGATATTGCCATTGCTGCTATTTTTGAAGTTTATGCTCTTTTTGAAAGGGGTTCTGGTGCTAAGCTTAATCAGGGATCCAAATCCAAGGGATTGTGGCTCGGTTCGTGGTCTGGCAGGACTGACCCCCCTGTCACCCTGGACTGGGACCTCGGCCAAGATCAAAGTGCTGGGCGTCTTTATTGGGCCTGGGAATTTGGAGGAAGTGAACTGGCGTCCTAGGATTGATGCCGTGGAGAATGTGCTGGCTTCTTGGAGGCAACGCTCCCTGTCCTACGGCGGGAGAGCTCTCGTCATCAACGCCTTGGCCCTTTCTAGGGTTTTGGTACATTGCCTCCCTAATTCATGTCCCCCCTTGGGTTTCTTCCGAGCTTTGTAAATTGGTTTTTGGGTTTTTTTGGAAGGGCAAACGCGATCTGGTTTCTCGTGCTGTTGTTGTTCAGCCTACATCTGCTGGTGGGTTTTTCTGTCATTGATCTTCGTCTTAAGGTTTCTGCGCTTCTTGTCCAGTGGGTTCGGCGTTTCACTGTTTTCTCCGCGTAGTTGGGTCCATTTCTTTTCCTTTTGGTGTGATTCTCGTTTTGGTGTCCCTGCTCTTGATGTTGTTCTGTCCCGTCCTGAGGCCTTTTCCTCCAAGTCCCTCCCCCCGTTTTACTCTGCTCTTCTGTCTGCTTGGCGTTTGGTTGGTGGTTCCTTTTCCCGTCGGCGTCGTTCCTCCCTTGTCATTGCGTCTTTGTCCCCTCATCATGTTTGCTGCTGTTTCCTCTATCTCTGCAAATTCTGTTTATTTGTTTTTGCTGTCTGAGGATCGTCCGACTCCCCATTGTGTTGACAAGTTTTTTCCTTTGTATGGCTATACTCTCTACTGGCCTTCGACCTGGTCCCAATTGTTCTTCTTCAATCTTGACCGCCCAGTGATCGATCTCAACTGAAAGGTCGCCATGGCGTGTTGTACACTGCCGATCGCCTTGTCGGTTTTTGGGTACTCGGTCGACCCTTCTTGCTTTTTGCCGTCTTGCCTCTGAATGTCCTTCTCACTTGTTTTTCTCCTGCCCTCTTGCTCATAGTGTTCTTTCATGGTTACAGTCTCTATTGTTTGGTTTTTTCGTCTTCGTCCCCTTCTTTGGTTTGCCGTCACGTGCTGTTTGGTTTTTGACCCGGCTGAGATCCGTCGAGTTCCTCGTGTTTTCGTGTACATCCTAGGTTGTCTGTAAGTATTTTATCTGGCTCGCTCGGAATGACTTTCGTTTCCGTAATGTGCCGCCCGGTGCTCTCGATGTCATCGCAAAGGTCCGCTCTCGTGTCAAGTTCAATCTACCTCTCCTTTTTAAGCGTTTCAAGTCCCCCCGTCGTCTACGTTATTTTCATCGTCAGTGGGGTGCGTCTGGCATTATCGGCTCTGTTTGCAATGGTCGTTTTTCTCTGTCCCAGTTCTAGTCCCATTGTCGCCCCAAGCTGTTGCTGTCTCGCGGCGTACCTACTCCTGTTAGGATGAGTCTTTCTGACTGGCGTCCTTGTCAGGTCTGCCATTCGCCGCTGCACAGTTCGGTTGTTTTTGTTTTGTCCTGTAGTCCTTCGTCCTGTTGGTTTGCTTGTTTGTTTGTTTGATGTGGAAATGCCATTCTCGAGTGTAAGTCGGACGAGGCGTCTCGTGAATGCTTTTCTTCGTTAGTTTTGTTTTTTTTTTTTGTTTGTAGGGGCGGGGTTCGATTCCCCGGTGACGTTTGACGTGCTGGTGCACCCCCGTTTGAGGCGAACCATTGTTGTTGATGGATGAGTCTGAATGTCTGGCAGCCATTGCACTCACCCTACCGGGGGGCTGCCATTCGCCTTAAACATAAAAAAAACTTACCTGACGCGGGAGGCACTTGGTGATCAGGGAGGCAGTCCTCTCAAGGTGAGGCTCTTTCATTGCACTTCGATTGGGGTTGACCCTTGCGATTACCCCAAATGTGGGTAACTCGAGCGTATAATTTCTGGTAGTGGGGACCTGCGTTCGCGCTTAGTCCCGCACCAAACCCCGGTGGCAAAGTTGGCTAATGGGAAGTTTGTTGGTAACGTTTCAGGCAGGGCAGGGAAGGAGATGCGGTGGCGGTGTAAGGACTAAGGAAGGTGAGTTGTATTTGTGAAGTCCACTGCTGAAATTGTAGGTGAATGTCCGTACTTGGTGCACTGAAAAACTGTGATTTCATTTCTCTCATTCTTGGCCGTACAGAGAGGGAGACGACGTGTTTATTTCAGCCGCATCGATTTCCATCGATAGACGAGTGAGACAAGAAAATGCCAGCGGGTCGAGCTCTTATCCTCGTGCATCGTTTCGAAAACGTAAGTGGATGTGTGTTTGTACTGCTCCATCGCGATAGATTTCTTTTGCGTTGTGTTATGTTGCGTTCTGGAGAGCCCCGTTTGCATTGAGTAACTGAGGACCCGCCAGATCAGTTGGCGTTACATTTCTGTGCCAACACTTTGTGGTTTCTCTATGTTATCAGTTAATTGGATTGTTATCATAAAAAGTAAATCTTTCATGGTTCAGGATAGTGTCTTTATCGGCCCTTTGAATACGTACTGTCCGTGTTGAGCAGGGAACAGTAAGACTTTGAAGTGCGCTACGTCACGTAAGTCACGTTTTCGCAAGATCAATGTTGTAGTGTTGTAGCCTTCGTTGTATACATATCATCCGGGCTAGGTTAACTTCCATCTAATGCATAACAGTGCATGCATTTTTTACTTGTCGTATCCTGTTCTTTGCTCACACGAAAAGATACGTTTCATGTCATAAACGTTGGATTGATAAGATCTCGCGCGCACGCGCTCCCTTGGGAATACAAGTTCCACTTTCTCGTGTGAACTATTTTGTTTTTGTCGTATGTCTCATCTTTGACATATCGTTGGCATGTTGTGTTCAAAAAACCTGGTTTGGAATGTGTCTTTCTTTCATTGAAAGAAACTGAGATTTTTTGAGATAATCAAGTGTACAGAAGAAAAAGGGAAGCCTACAACACGGGGTATTCCCAGGCGGTCTCCCATCCAAGTACTAAACCCCGCCCGACAGGGCTTAACTTCGGTGATCGGACGAGAACCGGTGTTTTCCCTGTGGTATGGTCGTAGACAAGTAATTTGCCGTGAAAATTAAACTTTGTTATAAGGGAAAATGAAAACGAGGTCAGAGCAAGCACAATGTGCATTTGTCCTCTTGCCGTCACGCAAGTGCCATGCAATGCTGGTGCTGCTGCCCACTGTACAAGAGCGATCGTTGTGTGCGCCTCGCTTTCAGGTTGGCTTTGGGCATTCCTTCCTTGGCACGGATTGTAACGGACCACCATATCTCGTGGCCATGAGACTGGGAGCACCTTGTCCGCCGTGAGCCATTTACGGGCATCGCTTCTCGGCCTTTTGGCTAAGATCAAGTGTAGTAATCTGTTCTTATCAGCTTAATATCTGATACGGCTGCTCATCGAGCAGCTCATATATTAAACTGATTTTTGGAACTGGGCCGTGGAAAAGAGGCTTGCCTCGTCCCGGCCACGGGTTGCCTCGGTATAGCACTACCTCCGAGCGTGGCCCACTTCCCTCTGGGGAAGAAATAATCAAGTGAAAGCAGAAAAAGTGACCAAGCAACCAACCTTCACATTCTCTTCTCTTTTCTAGGTAGCATAGCAGCGAGTGGACAGCACGACACGACAGGACGAGGAGCACGTGACCTCCATTACCACATGGTATGCGCAGACAAGTTGCGTTTTGCGGTCCCGGAGAGGCTGAAAAGGCATACTTACCTGACGCGGGAGGCACTGTGATCAGGGAGGCAGTCCTCTCAAGGTGAGGCTCTTTCATTGCACTTCGATTGGGTTGACCCTTGCGATTACCCCAAATGTGGGTAACTCGAGCGTATAATTTCTGGTAGTGGGGACCTGCGTTCGCGCTAGTCCCCGCACCAAACCCGGTGGCAAAGTTGGCTAATGGGAAGGTTTGTTGGTAACGTTTCAGGCAGGGCAGGGAAGGAGATGCGGTGGCGGTGTAAGGACTAAGGAAGGTGAGTTGTATTTGTGAAGTCCACTGCTGAAATTGTAGGTGAATGTTCCGTACTTGGTGCACTGAAAAACTGTGATTTCATTTCTCTCATTCTTGGCCGTACAGAGAGGGAGACGACGTGTTTATTTCAGCCGCATCGATTTCCATCGATAGACGAGTGAGACAAGAAAATGCCAGCGGGTCGAGCTCTTATCCTCGTGCATCGTTTCGAAAACGTAAGTGGATGTGTGTTTGTACTGCTCCATCGCGATAGATTTATTTTGCGTTGTGTTATGTTGCGTTCTGGAGAGCCCGTTTTGCATTGAGTAACTGAGGACCCGCCAGATCAGTTGGCGTTACATTTCTGTGGCCAACACTTTGTGGTTTCTCTATGTTATCAGTTAATTGGATTGTTATCATAAAAAGTAAATCTTTCATGGTCAGGATAGTGTCTTATCGGCCCTTTGAATACGTACTGTCCGTGTTGAGCAGGGAACAGTAAGACTTTGAAGTGCGCTACGTCACGTAAGTCACGTTTTCGCAAGATCAATGTTGTAGTGTTGTAGCCTTCGTTGTATACATATCATCCGGGCTAGGTTAACTTCCATCTAATGCATAACAGTGCATGCATTTTTTACTTGTCGTATCCTGTTCTTTGCTCACACGAAAAGATACGTTTCATGTCATAAACGTTGGATTGATAAGGTCTCGCGCGCACGCGCTCCCTTGGGAATACAAGTTCCACTTTCTCGTGTGAACTATTTTGTTTTTGTCGTATGTCTCATCTTTGACATATCGTTGGCATGTTGTGTTCAAAAAACCTGGTTTGGAATGTTCTTTCATTGAAAGAAACTGAGATTTTTTGAGATAATCAAGTGTACAGAAGGAAAAAGGGAAGCCTACAACACGGGGTATTCCCAGGCGGTCTCCCATCCAAGTACTAACCCCGCCCGACAGGGCTTAACTTCGGTGATCGGACGAGAACCGGTGTTTTCCCTGTGGTATGGTCGTAGACAAGTAATTTGCCGTGAAAATTAACTTTGTTATAAGGGAAAATGAAAACGAGGTCAGAGCAAGCACAATGTGCATTTGTCCTCTTGCCGTCAACGCAAGTGCCATGCAATGCTGGTGCTGCTGCCCACTGTACAAGAGCGATCGTTGTGTGCGCCTCGCTTTCAGGTTGGCTTTGGGCATTCCTTCCTTGGCACGGATTGTAATCGGACCACCATATCTCGTGGCCATGAGACTGGGAGCACCTTGTCCGCCGTGAGCATTTACGGGCATCGTGCCAAAAGTACTGAGATTCTGTTAAAAAATTACAAAATGTTAAAAACCACCAAGTGGTGGCACTTTATGTAAAGTGGCTGAGAATACAGGTGTGCGTCGTAAGGGGTACTGTTTGCTAGTGGTGGTACCGACAGTCTTGTTTCTTCGGGTGTTTCCTCCATCCTCCCAATCTGTTGAACCTTTGGAGGTGGAAATGGTTGAGGTATCCACTCCTCGTAAACGCGGTTGTGATTCCGTTGAGAACCTCCTCTGATAGCTCTTCTGTTACTCCTTCCCGGAAGGCTCTTACAAAGGTGGCTAAGAAGAGCGGAGCTGCGCCCTCTTCTACTAAATCGAAGACTCGTGCTTCAGCTGATACTGTCAAGTCTGCGAAGCACGAAGGTTTGCCTGATGTGTCGTTTTCCCTCCCCCAACGCAAAGCACGTACATAGTTACTCTTTTACTGTACTCCATTATGGCTCTGTCAGTTGTCTCAATTAACGTCAACGGTCTGCGAGACCAGTCTAAGCGAGCTGGGTTTGTACAGTGGCTTCATTCCTTGCCTGTTGTTTCCTGATGTAGTGTGCCTCCAAGAGGCCCACTGCATCTCCCTCAGTGAGTGTCAGTCCTGGTTTCCAGTCATCTGGTCTTTCCGTTGTGGTGTCTCCGGCTCTAATAAGTCCTTGTGGTTGTATGTTTTTGTTTTCGTCCAGTGTTGTCCCTTGTTAAATCTCTTCCTCTGATAGTTGTGGTCGGTTTTTGTTATGTGAGTTTTCTTTGCGTGGCGCTGTGTTCAGGGTTGCTTGCATTTATGCTCCCAATCGTAACCCTGATCGTGATGCCTTCCTGGACGGGGTCTCTTCCCGATTAGACCCTTCAGTTCCCACCCTCCTCGCCGGCGATTTTAATACCGTCTTTGATCGCGCTGCTGACCGTGTGGGCTCCGTGGTCGGTGATACCTCGCGTGAGAGTGTTGTTGCCCTTGGTCGTCTTTTTGACGATGTCTGTTGTATTGATATTTGGAGATACCTCCATCCGTCTTCCTCCGCCTTTACCTGGACTAAGGCGGATGGCTCTATCTCCTCCCGTATAGATCTAATTGGGTGCCCTTATGTCTGGGTTGCGTCTCTGTCTCTGTTTGTGAAATTCTTCCGTGTCCGTTTTCAGACCATTGTGCTGTGTCCTGCTCTCTTACTGTTCCTGACGTTATTCCTCCTGGTCCGGGGCTTTGGAAGCTTAATACCTCAGTCCTGGAGGAGGAGGAGTACTGGTCTGTCGCCTTATTTCTGACTTTTGGGCCGATTGGAAGGACTGTAAGCTCTGTTTTTCCTCTCTTTCCAAGTGGTGGGATTCCGGTAAAGCAAAGATCGAAGGGCATTACGGTATCTTACTGTGTGCGCCGGTCGCAGAAAGAATCTTGGTCACGCGATTTGTTGGCTAGTTGGCGGCACACCTCAAGGCACGGCTTGATGCTGGTTGCCTGTCTGTTTTAGGTGTTTATCGATCCACCCTTGAACAGCTTTCCGCCTATGACATCAGGGCTGCTCAAGGTGCCCAAGTACGGTCACGTGTGTCCGATGGGTTGAGGAGGGCGAAGTCTCATCGGCGTACTTTTTTCGTTTAGAGAAGAAACGGTCTGCTGACCGGTGGGTTTCTGCGCTTCGGAACCCTGATGGGTCCATTGTTTCAACACCTTCTGATCTGTGTTCTTCGTTCGCCACTTTCTACTCCTCTCTTTTTTTACTGCCTGTCCTACGGATTCCGCCGCTCAAGATATTCTTCTCAGTAATGTGTCCCTCGTCCTTTCATCTGCCCAAGCTGATCTTTGTGAGGGCTTTCTGACTCTTGAGGAGTGTCATCGTGCCCTTGTTGGCATGGCTCGTCGTAAAGCCCCGGGGTCCGATGGCCTCTCCCATGGAGTTTTAACTTGAAATTCTGGGACGTCCTTGGGTCTGATTTAGTGGAGGTCTTGAATTCGTGTTATCTGTCTGGTTCTATGTCTTTGTCTCAACGGCGGGGTCTCATATCCTTAATCTTTAAGAAGGGAGATCGGTTGGACGCTCGTAACTGGCGCCCCATCTCCCTTCTCAACGTCGACTATAAGCTTGCTTCTCGTGTTTATTGCTGGGCGCCTTCTCAAAGTTATCCATCTGGTTTGTTAGTGAGGATCAGACCTGCGGTGTTCCTGGCAGGTTTATTGGCGAGAATGTTGCTCTTTTGCGTGATGTGGTTGCCTTTGCCACGGAATCTGACATCCCGTTGCCGTTCTCTCCTTAGACCAGGAAAAGGCCTTTGATAGAGTGGATTGGTCATTTATGTGTGCTACTTTGTCGAGGATGGGTTTTGGCCCATCTTTTGTCCGTTGGGTTGTTCTGTTCTATTCTGCTGTCCAAAGCTCTGTAGTTGTTAATGGTTATCTGTCTCGGTTTTTTCCTTTGTCTCGTGGCGTGCGTCAGGGCTGTCCTTTGTCTCCATTATTGTATGTTCTAGTTTCTGAAGTGCTTGCTGTTAACATTCGTGCCAATCCACGTATCATTGGTCTTTCTGTCCCCGGGCCCCCGCGGGCCCTGTCTCCGATCTCGCAGTACGCCGATGACACCTCTCTCATTGTCACGTCTGATATTGCCATTGCTGCTATTTTTGAAGTTTATGCTCTTTTTGAAAGGGGTTCTGGTGCTAAGCTTAATCAGGGATCCAAATCCAAGGGATTGTGGCTCGGTTCGTGGTCTGGCAGGACTGACCCCCCTGTCACCCTGGACTGGGACCTCGGCCAAGATCAAAGTGCTGGGCGTCTTTATTGGGCCTGGGAATTTGGAGGAAGTGAACTGGCGTCCTAGGATTGATGCCGTGGAGAATGTGCTGGCTTCTTGGAGGCAACGCTCCCTGTCCTACGGCGGGAGAGCTCTCGTCATCAACGCCTTGGCCCTTTCTAGGGTTTTGGTACATTGCCTCCCTAATTCATGTCCCCCCTTGGGTTTCTTCCGAGCTTTGTAAATTGGTTTTTGGGTTTTTTTGGAAGGGCAAACGCGATCTGGTTTCTCGTGCTGTTGTTGTTCAGCCTACATCTGCTGGTGGGTTTTTCTGTCATTGATCTTCGTCTTAAGGTTTCTGCGCTTCTTGTCCAGTGGGTTCGGCGTTTCACTGTTTTCTCCGCGTAGTTGGGTCCATTTCTTTTCCTTTTGGTGTGATTCTCGTTTTGGTGTCCCTGCTCTTGATGTTGTTCTGTCCCGTCCTGAGGCCTTTTCCTCCAAGTCCCTCCCCCCGTTTTACTCTGCTCTTCTGTCTGCTTGGCGTTTGGTTGGTGGTTCCTTTTCCCGTCGGCGTCGTTCCTCCCTTGTCATTGCGTCTTTGTCCCCTCATCATGTTTGCTGCTGTTTCCTCTATCTCTGCAAATTCTGTTTATTTGTTTTTGCTGTCTGAGGATCGTCCGACTCCCCATTGTGTTGACAAGTTTTTTCCTTTGTATGGCTATACTCTCTACTGGCCTTCGACCTGGTCCCAATTGTTCTTCTTCAATCTTGACCGCCCAGTGATCGATCTCAACTGAAAGGTCGCCATGGCGTGTTGTACACTGCCGATCGCCTTGTCGGTTTTTGGGTACTCGGTCGACCCTTCTTGCTTTTTGCCGTCTTGCCTCTGAATGTCCTTCTCACTTGTTTTTCTCCTGCCCTCTTGCTCATAGTGTTCTTTCATGGTTACAGTCTCTATTGTTTGGTTTTTTCGTCTTCGTCCCCTTCTTTGGTTTGCCGTCACGTGCTGTTTGGTTTTTGACCCGGCTGAGATCCGTCGAGTTCCTCGTGTTTTCGTGTACATCCTAGGTTGTCTGTAAGTATTTTATCTGGCTCGCTCGGAATGACTTTCGTTTCCGTAATGTGCCGCCCGGTGCTCTCGATGTCATCGCAAAGGTCCGCTCTCGTGTCAAGTTCAATCTACCTCTCCTTTTTAAGCGTTTCAAGTCCCCCCGTCGTCTACGTTATTTTCATCGTCAGTGGGGTGCGTCTGGCATTATCGGCTCTGTTTGCAATGGTCGTTTTTCTCTGTCCCAGTTCTAGTCCCATTGTCGCCCCAAGCTGTTGCTGTCTCGCGGCGTACCTACTCCTGTTAGGATGAGTCTTTCTGACTGGCGTCCTTGTCAGGTCTGCCATTCGCCGCTGCACAGTTCGGTTGTTTTTGTTTTGTCCTGTAGTCCTTCGTCCTGTTGGTTTGCTTGTTTGTTTGTTTGATGTGGAAATGCCATTCTCGAGTGTAAGTCGGACGAGGCGTCTCGTGAATGCTTTTCTTCGTTAGTTTTGTTTTTTTTTTTTGTTTGTAGGGGCGGGGTTCGATTCCCCGGTGACGTTTGACGTGCTGGTGCACCCCCGTTTGAGGCGAACCATTGTTGTTGATGGATGAGTCTGAATGTCTGGCAGCCATTGCACTCACCCTACCGGGGGGCTGCCATTCGCCTTAAACATAAAAAAAACTTACCTGACGCGGGAGGCACTTGGTGATCAGGGAGGCAGTCCTCTCAAGGTGAGGCTCTTTCATTGCACTTCGATTGGGGTTGACCCTTGCGATTACCCCAAATGTGGGTAACTCGAGCGTATAATTTCTGGTAGTGGGGACCTGCGTTCGCGCTTAGTCCCGCACCAAACCCCGGTGGCAAAGTTGGCTAATGGGAAGTTTGTTGGTAACGTTTCAGGCAGGGCAGGGAAGGAGATGCGGTGGCGGTGTAAGGACTAAGGAAGGTGAGTTGTATTTGTGAAGTCCACTGCTGAAATTGTAGGTGAATGTCCGTACTTGGTGCACTGAAAAACTGTGATTTCATTTCTCTCATTCTTGGCCGTACAGAGAGGGAGACGACGTGTTTATTTCAGCCGCATCGATTTCCATCGATAGACGAGTGAGACAAGAAAATGCCAGCGGGTCGAGCTCTTATCCTCGTGCATCGTTTCGAAAACGTAAGTGGATGTGTGTTTGTACTGCTCCATCGCGATAGATTTCTTTTGCGTTGTGTTATGTTGCGTTCTGGAGAGCCCCGTTTGCATTGAGTAACTGAGGACCCGCCAGATCAGTTGGCGTTACATTTCTGTGCCAACACTTTGTGGTTTCTCTATGTTATCAGTTAATTGGATTGTTATCATAAAAAGTAAATCTTTCATGGTTCAGGATAGTGTCTTTATCGGCCCTTTGAATACGTACTGTCCGTGTTGAGCAGGGAACAGTAAGACTTTGAAGTGCGCTACGTCACGTAAGTCACGTTTTCGCAAGATCAATGTTGTAGTGTTGTAGCCTTCGTTGTATACATATCATCCGGGCTAGGTTAACTTCCATCTAATGCATAACAGTGCATGCATTTTTTACTTGTCGTATCCTGTTCTTTGCTCACACGAAAAGATACGTTTCATGTCATAAACGTTGGATTGATAAGATCTCGCGCGCACGCGCTCCCTTGGGAATACAAGTTCCACTTTCTCGTGTGAACTATTTTGTTTTTGTCGTATGTCTCATCTTTGACATATCGTTGGCATGTTGTGTTCAAAAAACCTGGTTTGGAATGTGTCTTTCTTTCATTGAAAGAAACTGAGATTTTTTGAGATAATCAAGTGTACAGAAGAAAAAGGGAAGCCTACAACACGGGGTATTCCCAGGCGGTCTCCCATCCAAGTACTAAACCCCGCCCGACAGGGCTTAACTTCGGTGATCGGACGAGAACCGGTGTTTTCCCTGTGGTATGGTCGTAGACAAGTAATTTGCCGTGAAAATTAAACTTTGTTATAAGGGAAAATGAAAACGAGGTCAGAGCAAGCACAATGTGCATTTGTCCTCTTGCCGTCACGCAAGTGCCATGCAATGCTGGTGCTGCTGCCCACTGTACAAGAGCGATCGTTGTGTGCGCCTCGCTTTCAGGTTGGCTTTGGGCATTCCTTCCTTGGCACGGATTGTAACGGACCACCATATCTCGTGGCCATGAGACTGGGAGCACCTTGTCCGCCGTGAGCCATTTACGGGCATCGCTTCTCGGCCTTTTGGCTAAGATCAAGTGTAGTAATCTGTTCTTATCAGCTTAATATCTGATACGGCTGCTCATCGAGCAGCTCATATATTAAACTGATTTTTGGAACTGGGCCGTGGAAAAGAGGCTTGCCTCGTCCCGGCCACGGGTTGCCTCGGTATAGCACTACCTCCGAGCGTGGCCCACTTCCCTCTGGGGAAGAAATAATCAAGTGAAAGCAGAAAAAGTGACCAAGCAACCAACCTTCACATTCTCTTCTCTTTTCTAGGTAGCATAGCAGCGAGTGGACAGCACGACACGACAGGACGAGGAGCACGTGACCTCCATTACCACATGGTATGCGCAGACAAGTTGCGTTTTGCGGTCCCGGAGAGGCTGAAAAGGCATACTTACCTGACGCGGGAGGCACTGTGATCAGGGAGGCAGTCCTCTCAAGGTGAGGCTCTTTCATTGCACTTCGATTGGGTTGACCCTTGCGATTACCCCAAATGTGGGTAACTCGAGCGTATAATTTCTGGTAGTGGGGACCTGCGTTCGCGCTAGTCCCCGCACCAAACCCCGGTGGCAAAGTTGGCTAATGGGAAGGTTTGTTGGTAACGTTTCAGGCAGGGCAGGGAAGGAGATGCGGTGGCGGTGTAAGGACTAAGGAAGGTGAGTTGTATTTGTGAAGTCCACTGCTGAAATTGTAGGTGAATGTTCCGTACTTGGTGCACTGAAAAACTGTGATTTCATTTCTCTCATTCTTGGCCGTACAGAGAGGGAGACGACGTGTTTATTTCAGCCGCATCGATTTCCATCGATAGACGAGTGAGACAAGAAAATGCCAGCGGGTCGAGCTCTTATCCTCGTGCATCGTTTCGAAAACGTAAGTGGATGTGTGTTTGTACTGCTCCATCGCGATAGATTTCTTTTGCGTTGTGTTATGTTGCGTTCTGGAGAGCCCGTTTTGCATTGAGTAACTGAGGACCCGCCAGATCAGTTGGCGTTACATTTCTGTGGCCAACACTTTGTGGTTTCTCTATGTTATCAGTTAATTGGATTGTTATCATAAAAGTAAATCTTTCATGGTCAGGATAGTGTCTTATCGGCCCTTTGAATACGTACTGTCCGTGTTGAGCAGGGAACAGTAAGACTTTGAAGTGCGCTACGTCACGTAAGTCACGTTTTCGCAAGATCAATGTTGTAGTGTTGTAGCCTTCGTTGTATACATATCATCCGGGCTAGGTTAACTTCCATCTAATGCATAACAGTGCATGCATTTTTTACTTGTCGTATCCTGTTCTTTGCTCACACGAAAAGATACGTTTCATGTCATAAACGTTGGATTGATAAGGTCTCGCGCGCACGCGCTCCCTTGGGAATACAAGTTCCACTTTCTCGTGTGAACTATTTTGTTTTTGTCGTATGTCTCATCTTTGACATATCGTTGGCATGTTGTGTTCAAAAAACCTGGTTTGGAATGTTCTTTCATTGAAAGAAACTGAGATTTTTTGAGATAATCAAGTGTACAGAAGGAAAAAGGGAAGCCTACAACACGGGGTATTCCCAGGCGGTCTCCCATCCAAGTACTAACCCCGCCCGACAGGGCTTAACTTCGGTGATCGGACGAGAACCGGTGTTTTCCCTGTGGTATGGTCGTAGACAAGTAATTTGCCGTGAAAATTAACTTTGTTATAAGGGAAAATGAAAACGAGGTCAGAGCAAGCACAATGTGCATTTGTCCTCTTGCCGTCAACGCAAGTGCCATGCAATGCTGGTGCTGCTGCCCACTGTACAAGAGCGATCGTTGTGTGCGCCTCGCTTTCAGGTTGGCTTTGGGCATTCCTTCCTTGGCACGGATTGTAATCGGACCACCATATCTCGTGGCCATGAGACTGGGAGCACCTTGTCCGCCGTGAGCATTTACGGGCATCGTGCCAAAAGTACTGAGATTCTGTTAAAAAATTACAAAATGTTAAAAACCACCAAGTGGTGGCACTTTATGTAAAGTGGCTGAGAATACAGGTGTGCGTCGTAAGGGGTACTGTTTGCTAGTGGTGGTACCGACAGTCTTGTTTCTTCGGGTGTTTCCTCCATCCTCCCAATCTGTTGAACCTTTGGAGGTGGAAATGGTTGAGGTATCCACTCCTCGTAAACGCGGTTGTGATTCCGTTGAGAACCTCCTCTGATAGCTCTTCTGTTACTCCTTCCCGGAAGGCTCTTACAAAGGTGGCTAAGAAGAGCGGAGCTGCGCCCTCTTCTACTAAATCGAAGACTCGTGCTTCAGCTGATACTGTCAAGTCTGCGAAGCACGAAGGTTTGCCTGATGTGTCGTTTTCCCTCCCCCAACGCAAAGCACGTACATAGTTACTCTTTTACTGTACTCCATTATGGCTCTGTCAGTTGTCTCAATTAACGTCAACGGTCTGCGAGACCAGTCTAAGCGAGCTGGGTTTGTACAGTGGCTTCATTCCTTGCCTGTTGTTTCCTGATGTAGTGTGCCTCCAAGAGGCCCACTGCATCTCCCTCAGTGAGTGTCAGTCCTGGTTTCCAGTCATCTGGTCTTTCCGTTGTGGTGTCTCCGGCTCTAATAAGTCCTTGTGGTTGTATGTTTTTGTTTTCGTCCAGTGTTGTCCCTTGTTAAATCTCTTCCTCTGATAGTTGTGGTCGGTTTTTGTTATGTGAGTTTTCTTTGCGTGGCGCTGTGTTCAGGGTTGCTTGCATTTATGCTCCCAATCGTAACCCTGATCGTGATGCCTTCCTGGACGGGGTCTCTTCCCGATTAGACCCTTCAGTTCCCACCCTCCTCGCCGGCGATTTTAATACCGTCTTTGATCGCGCTGCTGACCGTGTGGGCTCCGTGGTCGGTGATACCTCGCGTGAGAGTGTTGTTGCCCTTGGTCGTCTTTTTGACGATGTCTGTTGTATTGATATTTGGAGATACCTCCATCCGTCTTCCTCCGCCTTTACCTGGACTAAGGCGGATGGCTCTATCTCCTCCCGTATAGATCTAATTGGGTGCCCTTATGTCTGGGTTGCGTCTCTGTCTCTGTTTGTGAAATTCTTCCGTGTCCGTTTTCAGACCATTGTGCTGTGTCCTGCTCTCTTACTGTTCCTGACGTTATTCCTCCTGGTCCGGGGCTTTGGAAGCTTAATACCTCAGTCCTGGAGGAGGAGGAGTACTGGTCTGTCGCCTTATTTCTGACTTTTGGGCCGATTGGAAGGACTGTAAGCTCTGTTTTTCCTCTCTTTCCAAGTGGTGGGATTCCGGTAAAGCAAAGATCGAAGGGCATTACGGTATCTTACTGTGTGCGCCGGTCGCAGAAAGAATCTTGGTCACGCGATTTGTTGGCTAGTTGGCGGCACACCTCAAGGCACGGCTTGATGCTGGTTGCCTGTCTGTTTTAGGTGTTTATCGATCCACCCTTGAACAGCTTTCCGCCTATGACATCAGGGCTGCTCAAGGTGCCCAAGTACGGTCACGTGTGTCCGATGGGTTGAGGAGGGCGAAGTCTCATCGGCGTACTTTTTTCGTTTAGAGAAGAAACGGTCTGCTGACCGGTGGGTTTCTGCGCTTCGGAACCCTGATGGGTCCATTGTTTCAACACCTTCTGATCTGTGTTCTTCGTTCGCCACTTTCTACTCCTCTCTTTTTTTACTGCCTGTCCTACGGATTCCGCCGCTCAAGATATTCTTCTCAGTAATGTGTCCCTCGTCCTTTCATCTGCCCAAGCTGATCTTTGTGAGGGCTTTCTGACTCTTGAGGAGTGTCATCGTGCCCTTGTTGGCATGGCTCGTCGTAAAGCCCCGGGGTCCGATGGCCTCTCCCATGGAGTTTTAACTTGAAATTCTGGGACGTCCTTGGGTCTGATTTAGTGGAGGTCTTGAATTCGTGTTATCTGTCTGGTTCTATGTCTTTGTCTCAACGGCGGGGTCTCATATCCTTAATCTTTAAGAAGGGAGATCGGTTGGACGCTCGTAACTGGCGCCCCATCTCCCTTCTCAACGTCGACTATAAGCTTGCTTCTCGTGTTTATTGCTGGGCGCCTTCTCAAAGTTATCCATCTGGTTTGTTAGTGAGGATCAGACCTGCGGTGTTCCTGGCAGGTTTATTGGCGAGAATGTTGCTCTTTTGCGTGATGTGGTTGCCTTTGCCACGGAATCTGACATCCCGTTGCCGTTCTCTCCTTAGACCAGGAAAAGGCCTTTGATAGAGTGGATTGGTCATTTATGTGTGCTACTTTGTCGAGGATGGGTTTTGGCCCATCTTTTGTCCGTTGGGTTGTTCTGTTCTATTCTGCTGTCCAAAGCTCTGTAGTTGTTAATGGTTATCTGTCTCGGTTTTTTCCTTTGTCTCGTGGCGTGCGTCAGGGCTGTCCTTTGTCTCCATTATTGTATGTTCTAGTTTCTGAAGTGCTTGCTGTTAACATTCGTGCCAATCCACGTATCATTGGTCTTTCTGTCCCCGGGCCCCCGCGGGCCCTGTCTCCGATCTCGCAGTACGCCGATGACACCTCTCTCATTGTCACGTCTGATATTGCCATTGCTGCTATTTTTGAAGTTTATGCTCTTTTTGAAAGGGGTTCTGGTGCTAAGCTTAATCAGGGATCCAAATCCAAGGGATTGTGGCTCGGTTCGTGGTCTGGCAGGACTGACCCCCCTGTCACCCTGGACTGGGACCTCGGCCAAGATCAAAGTGCTGGGCGTCTTTATTGGGCCTGGGAATTTGGAGGAAGTGAACTGGCGTCCTAGGATTGATGCCGTGGAGAATGTGCTGGCTTCTTGGAGGCAACGCTCCCTGTCCTACGGCGGGAGAGCTCTCGTCATCAACGCCTTGGCCCTTTCTAGGGTTTTGGTACATTGCCTCCCTAATTCATGTCCCCCCTTGGGTTTCTTCCGAGCTTTGTAAATTGGTTTTTGGGTTTTTTTGGAAGGGCAAACGCGATCTGGTTTCTCGTGCTGTTGTTGTTCAGCCTACATCTGCTGGTGGGTTTTTCTGTCATTGATCTTCGTCTTAAGGTTTCTGCGCTTCTTGTCCAGTGGGTTCGGCGTTTCACTGTTTTCTCCGCGTAGTTGGGTCCATTTCTTTTCCTTTTGGTGTGATTCTCGTTTTGGTGTCCCTGCTCTTGATGTTGTTCTGTCCCGTCCTGAGGCCTTTTCCTCCAAGTCCCTCCCCCCGTTTTACTCTGCTCTTCTGTCTGCTTGGCGTTTGGTTGGTGGTTCCTTTTCCCGTCGGCGTCGTTCCTCCCTTGTCATTGCGTCTTTGTCCCCTCATCATGTTTGCTGCTGTTTCCTCTATCTCTGCAAATTCTGTTTATTTGTTTTTGCTGTCTGAGGATCGTCCGACTCCCCATTGTGTTGACAAGTTTTTTCCTTTGTATGGCTATACTCTCTACTGGCCTTCGACCTGGTCCCAATTGTTCTTCTTCAATCTTGACCGCCCAGTGATCGATCTCAACTGAAAGGTCGCCATGGCGTGTTGTACACTGCCGATCGCCTTGTCGGTTTTTGGGTACTCGGTCGACCCTTCTTGCTTTTTGCCGTCTTGCCTCTGAATGTCCTTCTCACTTGTTTTTCTCCTGCCCTCTTGCTCATAGTGTTCTTTCATGGTTACAGTCTCTATTGTTTGGTTTTTTCGTCTTCGTCCCCTTCTTTGGTTTGCCGTCACGTGCTGTTTGGTTTTTGACCCGGCTGAGATCCGTCGAGTTCCTCGTGTTTTCGTGTACATCCTAGGTTGTCTGTAAGTATTTTATCTGGCTCGCTCGGAATGACTTTCGTTTCCGTAATGTGCCGCCCGGTGCTCTCGATGTCATCGCAAAGGTCCGCTCTCGTGTCAAGTTCAATCTACCTCTCCTTTTTAAGCGTTTCAAGTCCCCCCGTCGTCTACGTTATTTTCATCGTCAGTGGGGTGCGTCTGGCATTATCGGCTCTGTTTGCAATGGTCGTTTTTCTCTGTCCCAGTTCTAGTCCCATTGTCGCCCCAAGCTGTTGCTGTCTCGCGGCGTACCTACTCCTGTTAGGATGAGTCTTTCTGACTGGCGTCCTTGTCAGGTCTGCCATTCGCCGCTGCACAGTTCGGTTGTTTTTGTTTTGTCCTGTAGTCCTTCGTCCTGTTGGTTTGCTTGTTTGTTTGTTTGATGTGGAAATGCCATTCTCGAGTGTAAGTCGGACGAGGCGTCTCGTGAATGCTTTTCTTCGTTAGTTTTGTTTTTTTTTTTTGTTTGTAGGGGCGGGGTTCGATTCCCCGGTGACGTTTGACGTGCTGGTGCACCCCCGTTTGAGGCGAACCATTGTTGTTGATGGATGAGTCTGAATGTCTGGCAGCCATTGCACTCACCCTACCGGGGGGCTGCCATTCGCCTTAAACATAAAAAAAACTTACCTGACGCGGGAGGCACTTGGTGATCAGGGAGGCAGTCCTCTCAAGGTGAGGCTCTTTCATTGCACTTCGATTGGGGTTGACCCTTGCGATTACCCCAAATGTGGGTAACTCGAGCGTATAATTTCTGGTAGTGGGGACCTGCGTTCGCGCTTAGTCCCGCACCAAACCCCGGTGGCAAAGTTGGCTAATGGGAAGTTTGTTGGTAACGTTTCAGGCAGGGCAGGGAAGGAGATGCGGTGGCGGTGTAAGGACTAAGGAAGGTGAGTTGTATTTGTGAAGTCCACTGCTGAAATTGTAGGTGAATGTCCGTACTTGGTGCACTGAAAAACTGTGATTTCATTTCTCTCATTCTTGGCCGTACAGAGAGGGAGACGACGTGTTTATTTCAGCCGCATCGATTTCCATCGATAGACGAGTGAGACAAGAAAATGCCAGCGGGTCGAGCTCTTATCCTCGTGCATCGTTTCGAAAACGTAAGTGGATGTGTGTTTGTACTGCTCCATCGCGATAGATTTCTTTTGCGTTGTGTTATGTTGCGTTCTGGAGAGCCCCGTTTGCATTGAGTAACTGAGGACCCGCCAGATCAGTTGGCGTTACATTTCTGTGCCAACACTTTGTGGTTTCTCTATGTTATCAGTTAATTGGATTGTTATCATAAAAAGTAAATCTTTCATGGTTCAGGATAGTGTCTTTATCGGCCCTTTGAATACGTACTGTCCGTGTTGAGCAGGGAACAGTAAGACTTTGAAGTGCGCTACGTCACGTAAGTCACGTTTTCGCAAGATCAATGTTGTAGTGTTGTAGCCTTCGTTGTATACATATCATCCGGGCTAGGTTAACTTCCATCTAATGCATAACAGTGCATGCATTTTTTACTTGTCGTATCCTGTTCTTTGCTCACACGAAAAGATACGTTTCATGTCATAAACGTTGGATTGATAAGATCTCGCGCGCACGCGCTCCCTTGGGAATACAAGTTCCACTTTCTCGTGTGAACTATTTTGTTTTTGTCGTATGTCTCATCTTTGACATATCGTTGGCATGTTGTGTTCAAAAAACCTGGTTTGGAATGTGTCTTTCTTTCATTGAAAGAAACTGAGATTTTTTGAGATAATCAAGTGTACAGAAGAAAAAGGGAAGCCTACAACACGGGGTATTCCCAGGCGGTCTCCCATCCAAGTACTAAACCCCGCCCGACAGGGCTTAACTTCGGTGATCGGACGAGAACCGGTGTTTTCCCTGTGGTATGGTCGTAGACAAGTAATTTGCCGTGAAAATTAAACTTTGTTATAAGGGAAAATGAAAACGAGGTCAGAGCAAGCACAATGTGCATTTGTCCTCTTGCCGTCACGCAAGTGCCATGCAATGCTGGTGCTGCTGCCCACTGTACAAGAGCGATCGTTGTGTGCGCCTCGCTTTCAGGTTGGCTTTGGGCATTCCTTCCTTGGCACGGATTGTAACGGACCACCATATCTCGTGGCCATGAGACTGGGAGCACCTTGTCCGCCGTGAGCCATTTACGGGCATCGCTTCTCGGCCTTTTGGCTAAGATCAAGTGTAGTAATCTGTTCTTATCAGCTTAATATCTGATACGGCTGCTCATCGAGCAGCTCATATATTAAACTGATTTTTGGAACTGGGCCGTGGAAAAGAGGCTTGCCTCGTCCCGGCCACGGGTTGCCTCGGTATAGCACTACCTCCGAGCGTGGCCCACTTCCCTCTGGGGAAGAAATAATCAAGTGAAAGCAGAAAAAGTGACCAAGCAACCAACCTTCACATTCTCTTCTCTTTTCTAGGTAGCATAGCAGCGAGTGGACAGCACGACACGACAGGACGAGGAGCACGTGACCTCCATTACCACATGGTATGCGCAGACAAGTTGCGTTTTGCGGTCCCGGAGAGGCTGAAAAGGCATACTTACCTGACGCGGGAGGCACTGTGATCAGGGAGGCAGTCCTCTCAAGGTGAGGCTCTTTCATTGCACTTCGATTGGGTTGACCCTTGCGATTACCCCAAATGTGGGTAACTCGAGCGTATAATTTCTGGTAGTGGGGACCTGCGTTCGCGCTAGTCCCCGCACCAAACCCCGGTGGCAAAGTTGGCTAATGGGAAGGTTTGTTGGTAACGTTTCAGGCAGGGCAGGGAAGGAGATGCGGTGGCGGTGTAAGGACTAAGGAAGGTGAGTTGTATTTGTGAAGTCCACTGCTGAAATTGTAGGTGAATGTTCCGTACTTGGTGCACTGAAAAACTGTGATTTCATTTCTCTCATTCTTGGCCGTACAGAGAGGGAGACGACGTGTTTATTTCAGCCGCATCGATTTCCATCGATAGACGAGTGAGACAAGAAAATGCCAGCGGGTCGAGCTCTTATCCTCGTGCATCGTTTCGAAAACGTAAGTGGATGTGTGTTTGTACTGCTCCATCGCGATAGATTTATTTTGCGTTGTGTTATGTTGCGTTCTGGAGAGCCCGTTTTGCATTGAGTAACTGAGGACCCGCCAGATCAGTTGGCGTTACATTTCTGTGGCCAACACTTTGTGGTTTCTCTATGTTATCAGTTAATTGGATTGTTATCATAAAAAGTAAATCTTTCATGGTCAGGATAGTGTCTTATCGGCCCTTTGAATACGTACTGTCCGTGTTGAGCAGGGAACAGTAAGACTTTGAAGTGCGCTACGTCACGTAAGTCACGTTTTCGCAAGATCAATGTTGTAGTGTTGTAGCCTTCGTTGTATACATATCATCCGGGCTAGGTTAACTTCCATCTAATGCATAACAGTGCATGCATTTTTTACTTGTCGTATCCTGTTCTTTGCTCACACGAAAAGATACGTTTCATGTCATAAACGTTGGATTGATAAGGTCTCGCGCGCACGCGCTCCCTTGGGAATACAAGTTCCACTTTCTCGTGTGAACTAATTTGTTTTTGTCGTATGTCTCATCTTTGACATATCGTTGGCATGTTGTGTTCAAAAACCTGGTTTGGAATGTTCTTTCATTGAAAGAAACTGAGATTTTTTGAGATAATCAAGTGTACAGAAGGAAAAGGGAAGCCTACAACACGGGTATTCCCAGGCGGTCTCCCATCCAAGTACTAACCCCGCCCGACAGGGCTTAACTTCGGTGATCGGACGAGAACCGGTGTTTTCCCTGTGGTATGGTCGTAGACAAGTAATTTGCCGTGAAAATTAACTTTGTTATAAGGGAAAATGAAAACGAGGTCAGAGCAAGCACAATGTGCATTTGTCCTCTTGCCGTCAACGCAAGTGCCATGCAATGCTGGTGCTGCTGCCCACTGTACAAGAGCGATCGTTGTGTGCGCCTCGCTTTCAGGTTGGCTTTGGGCATTCCTTCCTTGGCACGGATTGTAATCGGACCACCATATCTCGTGGCCATGAGACTGGGAGCACCTTGTCCGCCGTGAGCATTTACGGGCATCGGCTGCCAAAAGTACTGAGATTCTGTTAAAAAATTACAAAATGTTAAAAACCACCAAGTGGTGGCACTTTATGTAAAGTGGCTGAGAATACAGGTGTGCGTCGTAAGGGGTACTGTTTGCTAGTGGTGGTACCGACAGTCTTGTTTCTTCGGGTGTTTCCTCCATCCTCCCAATCTGTTGAACCTTTGGAGGTGGAAATGGTTGAGGTATCCACTCCTCGTAAACGCGGTTGTGATTCCGTTGAGAACCTCCTCTGATAGCTCTTCTGTTACTCCTTCCCGGAAGGCTCTTACAAAGGTGGCTAAGAAGAGCGGAGCTGCGCCCTCTTCTACTAAATCGAAGACTCGTGCTTCAGCTGATACTGTCAAGTCTGCGAAGCACGAAGGTTTGCCTGATGTGTCGTTTTCCCTCCCCCAACGCAAAGCACGTACATAGTTACTCTTTTACTGTACTCCATTATGGCTCTGTCAGTTGTCTCAATTAACGTCAACGGTCTGCGAGACCAGTCTAAGCGAGCTGGGTTTGTACAGTGGCTTCATTCCTTGCCTGTTGTTTCCTGATGTAGTGTGCCTCCAAGAGGCCCACTGCATCTCCCTCAGTGAGTGTCAGTCCTGGTTTCCAGTCATCTGGTCTTTCCGTTGTGGTGTCTCCGGCTCTAATAAGTCCTTGTGGTTGTATGTTTTTGTTTTCGTCCAGTGTTGTCCCTTGTTAAATCTCTTCCTCTGATAGTTGTGGTCGGTTTTTGTTATGTGAGTTTTCTTTGCGTGGCGCTGTGTTCAGGGTTGCTTGCATTTATGCTCCCAATCGTAACCCTGATCGTGATGCCTTCCTGGACGGGGTCTCTTCCCGATTAGACCCTTCAGTTCCCACCCTCCTCGCCGGCGATTTTAATACCGTCTTTGATCGCGCTGCTGACCGTGTGGGCTCCGTGGTCGGTGATACCTCGCGTGAGAGTGTTGTTGCCCTTGGTCGTCTTTTTGACGATGTCTGTTGTATTGATATTTGGAGATACCTCCATCCGTCTTCCTCCGCCTTTACCTGGACTAAGGCGGATGGCTCTATCTCCTCCCGTATAGATCTAATTGGGTGCCCTTATGTCTGGGTTGCGTCTCTGTCTCTGTTTGTGAAATTCTTCCGTGTCCGTTTTCAGACCATTGTGCTGTGTCCTGCTCTCTTACTGTTCCTGACGTTATTCCTCCTGGTCCGGGGCTTTGGAAGCTTAATACCTCAGTCCTGGAGGAGGAGGAGTACTGGTCTGTCGCCTTATTTCTGACTTTTGGGCCGATTGGAAGGACTGTAAGCTCTGTTTTTCCTCTCTTTCCAAGTGGTGGGATTCCGGTAAAGCAAAGATCGAAGGGCATTACGGTATCTTACTGTGTGCGCCGGTCGCAGAAAGAATCTTGGTCACGCGATTTGTTGGCTAGTTGGCGGCACACCTCAAGGCACGGCTTGATGCTGGTTGCCTGTCTGTTTTAGGTGTTTATCGATCCACCCTTGAACAGCTTTCCGCCTATGACATCAGGGCTGCTCAAGGTGCCCAAGTACGGTCACGTGTGTCCGATGGGTTGAGGAGGGCGAAGTCTCATCGGCGTACTTTTTTCGTTTAGAGAAGAAACGGTCTGCTGACCGGTGGGTTTCTGCGCTTCGGAACCCTGATGGGTCCATTGTTTCAACACCTTCTGATCTGTGTTCTTCGTTCGCCACTTTCTACTCCTCTCTTTTTTTACTGCCTGTCCTACGGATTCCGCCGCTCAAGATATTCTTCTCAGTAATGTGTCCCTCGTCCTTTCATCTGCCCAAGCTGATCTTTGTGAGGGCTTTCTGACTCTTGAGGAGTGTCATCGTGCCCTTGTTGGCATGGCTCGTCGTAAAGCCCCGGGGTCCGATGGCCTCTCCCATGGAGTTTTAACTTGAAATTCTGGGACGTCCTTGGGTCTGATTTAGTGGAGGTCTTGAATTCGTGTTATCTGTCTGGTTCTATGTCTTTGTCTCAACGGCGGGGTCTCATATCCTTAATCTTTAAGAAGGGAGATCGGTTGGACGCTCGTAACTGGCGCCCCATCTCCCTTCTCAACGTCGACTATAAGCTTGCTTCTCGTGTTTATTGCTGGGCGCCTTCTCAAAGTTATCCATCTGGTTTGTTAGTGAGGATCAGACCTGCGGTGTTCCTGGCAGGTTTATTGGCGAGAATGTTGCTCTTTTGCGTGATGTGGTTGCCTTTGCCACGGAATCTGACATCCCGTTGCCGTTCTCTCCTTAGACCAGGAAAAGGCCTTTGATAGAGTGGATTGGTCATTTATGTGTGCTACTTTGTCGAGGATGGGTTTTGGCCCATCTTTTGTCCGTTGGGTTGTTCTGTTCTATTCTGCTGTCCAAAGCTCTGTAGTTGTTAATGGTTATCTGTCTCGGTTTTTTCCTTTGTCTCGTGGCGTGCGTCAGGGCTGTCCTTTGTCTCCATTATTGTATGTTCTAGTTTCTGAAGTGCTTGCTGTTAACATTCGTGCCAATCCACGTATCATTGGTCTTTCTGTCCCCGGGCCCCCGCGGGCCCTGTCTCCGATCTCGCAGTACGCCGATGACACCTCTCTCATTGTCACGTCTGATATTGCCATTGCTGCTATTTTTGAAGTTTATGCTCTTTTTGAAAGGGGTTCTGGTGCTAAGCTTAATCAGGGATCCAAATCCAAGGGATTGTGGCTCGGTTCGTGGTCTGGCAGGACTGACCCCCCTGTCACCCTGGACTGGGACCTCGGCCAAGATCAAAGTGCTGGGCGTCTTTATTGGGCCTGGGAATTTGGAGGAAGTGAACTGGCGTCCTAGGATTGATGCCGTGGAGAATGTGCTGGCTTCTTGGAGGCAACGCTCCCTGTCCTACGGCGGGAGAGCTCTCGTCATCAACGCCTTGGCCCTTTCTAGGGTTTTGGTACATTGCCTCCCTAATTCATGTCCCCCCTTGGGTTTCTTCCGAGCTTTGTAAATTGGTTTTTGGGTTTTTTTGGAAGGGCAAACGCGATCTGGTTTCTCGTGCTGTTGTTGTTCAGCCTACATCTGCTGGTGGGTTTTTCTGTCATTGATCTTCGTCTTAAGGTTTCTGCGCTTCTTGTCCAGTGGGTTCGGCGTTTCACTGTTTTCTCCGCGTAGTTGGGTCCATTTCTTTTCCTTTTGGTGTGATTCTCGTTTTGGTGTCCCTGCTCTTGATGTTGTTCTGTCCCGTCCTGAGGCCTTTTCCTCCAAGTCCCTCCCCCCGTTTTACTCTGCTCTTCTGTCTGCTTGGCGTTTGGTTGGTGGTTCCTTTTCCCGTCGGCGTCGTTCCTCCCTTGTCATTGCGTCTTTGTCCCCTCATCATGTTTGCTGCTGTTTCCTCTATCTCTGCAAATTCTGTTTATTTGTTTTTGCTGTCTGAGGATCGTCCGACTCCCCATTGTGTTGACAAGTTTTTTCCTTTGTATGGCTATACTCTCTACTGGCCTTCGACCTGGTCCCAATTGTTCTTCTTCAATCTTGACCGCCCAGTGATCGATCTCAACTGAAAGGTCGCCATGGCGTGTTGTACACTGCCGATCGCCTTGTCGGTTTTTGGGTACTCGGTCGACCCTTCTTGCTTTTTGCCGTCTTGCCTCTGAATGTCCTTCTCACTTGTTTTTCTCCTGCCCTCTTGCTCATAGTGTTCTTTCATGGTTACAGTCTCTATTGTTTGGTTTTTTCGTCTTCGTCCCCTTCTTTGGTTTGCCGTCACGTGCTGTTTGGTTTTTGACCCGGCTGAGATCCGTCGAGTTCCTCGTGTTTTCGTGTACATCCTAGGTTGTCTGTAAGTATTTTATCTGGCTCGCTCGGAATGACTTTCGTTTCCGTAATGTGCCGCCCGGTGCTCTCGATGTCATCGCAAAGGTCCGCTCTCGTGTCAAGTTCAATCTACCTCTCCTTTTTAAGCGTTTCAAGTCCCCCCGTCGTCTACGTTATTTTCATCGTCAGTGGGGTGCGTCTGGCATTATCGGCTCTGTTTGCAATGGTCGTTTTTCTCTGTCCCAGTTCTAGTCCCATTGTCGCCCCAAGCTGTTGCTGTCTCGCGGCGTACCTACTCCTGTTAGGATGAGTCTTTCTGACTGGCGTCCTTGTCAGGTCTGCCATTCGCCGCTGCACAGTTCGGTTGTTTTTGTTTTGTCCTGTAGTCCTTCGTCCTGTTGGTTTGCTTGTTTGTTTGTTTGATGTGGAAATGCCATTCTCGAGTGTAAGTCGGACGAGGCGTCTCGTGAATGCTTTTCTTCGTTAGTTTTGTTTTTTTTTTTTGTTTGTAGGGGCGGGGTTCGATTCCCCGGTGACGTTTGACGTGCTGGTGCACCCCCGTTTGAGGCGAACCATTGTTGTTGATGGATGAGTCTGAATGTCTGGCAGCCATTGCACTCACCCTACCGGGGGGCTGCCATTCGCCTTAAACATAAAAAAAACTTACCTGACGCGGGAGGCACTTGGTGATCAGGGAGGCAGTCCTCTCAAGGTGAGGCTCTTTCATTGCACTTCGATTGGGGTTGACCCTTGCGATTACCCCAAATGTGGGTAACTCGAGCGTATAATTTCTGGTAGTGGGGACCTGCGTTCGCGCTTAGTCCCGCACCAAACCCCGGTGGCAAAGTTGGCTAATGGGAAGTTTGTTGGTAACGTTTCAGGCAGGGCAGGGAAGGAGATGCGGTGGCGGTGTAAGGACTAAGGAAGGTGAGTTGTATTTGTGAAGTCCACTGCTGAAATTGTAGGTGAATGTCCGTACTTGGTGCACTGAAAAACTGTGATTTCATTTCTCTCATTCTTGGCCGTACAGAGAGGGAGACGACGTGTTTATTTCAGCCGCATCGATTTCCATCGATAGACGAGTGAGACAAGAAAATGCCAGCGGGTCGAGCTCTTATCCTCGTGCATCGTTTCGAAAACGTAAGTGGATGTGTGTTTGTACTGCTCCATCGCGATAGATTTCTTTTGCGTTGTGTTATGTTGCGTTCTGGAGAGCCCCGTTTGCATTGAGTAACTGAGGACCCGCCAGATCAGTTGGCGTTACATTTCTGTGCCAACACTTTGTGGTTTCTCTATGTTATCAGTTAATTGGATTGTTATCATAAAAAGTAAATCTTTCATGGTTCAGGATAGTGTCTTTATCGGCCCTTTGAATACGTACTGTCCGTGTTGAGCAGGGAACAGTAAGACTTTGAAGTGCGCTACGTCACGTAAGTCACGTTTTCGCAAGATCAATGTTGTAGTGTTGTAGCCTTCGTTGTATACATATCATCCGGGCTAGGTTAACTTCCATCTAATGCATAACAGTGCATGCATTTTTTACTTGTCGTATCCTGTTCTTTGCTCACACGAAAAGATACGTTTCATGTCATAAACGTTGGATTGATAAGATCTCGCGCGCACGCGCTCCCTTGGGAATACAAGTTCCACTTTCTCGTGTGAACTATTTTGTTTTTGTCGTATGTCTCATCTTTGACATATCGTTGGCATGTTGTGTTCAAAAAACCTGGTTTGGAATGTGTCTTTCTTTCATTGAAAGAAACTGAGATTTTTTGAGATAATCAAGTGTACAGAAGAAAAAGGGAAGCCTACAACACGGGGTATTCCCAGGCGGTCTCCCATCCAAGTACTAAACCCCGCCCGACAGGGCTTAACTTCGGTGATCGGACGAGAACCGGTGTTTTCCCTGTGGTATGGTCGTAGACAAGTAATTTGCCGTGAAAATTAAACTTTGTTATAAGGGAAAATGAAAACGAGGTCAGAGCAAGCACAATGTGCATTTGTCCTCTTGCCGTCACGCAAGTGCCATGCAATGCTGGTGCTGCTGCCCACTGTACAAGAGCGATCGTTGTGTGCGCCTCGCTTTCAGGTTGGCTTTGGGCATTCCTTCCTTGGCACGGATTGTAACGGACCACCATATCTCGTGGCCATGAGACTGGGAGCACCTTGTCCGCCGTGAGCCATTTACGGGCATCGCTTCTCGGCCTTTTGGCTAAGATCAAGTGTAGTAATCTGTTCTTATCAGCTTAATATCTGATACGCGCTGCTCATCGAGCAGCTCATATATTAAACTGATTTTTGGAACTGGGCCGTGGAAAAGAGGCTTGCCTCGTCCCGGCCACGGGTTGCCTCGGTATAGCACTACCTCCGAGCGTGGCCCACTTCCCTCTGGGAAGAAATAATCAAGTGAAAGCAGAAAAAGTGACCAAGCAACCAACCTTCACATTCTCTTCTCTTTTCTAGGTAGCATAGCAGCGAGTGGACAGCACGACACGACAGGACGAGGAGCACGTGACCTCCATTACCACATGGTATGCGCAGACAAGTTGCGTTTTGCGGTCCCGGAGAGGCTGAAAAGGCATACTTACCTGACGCGGGAGGCACTGTGATCAGGGAGGCAGTCCTCTCAAGGTGAGGCTCTTTCATTGCACTTCGATTGGGTTGACCCTTGCGATTACCCCAAATGTGGGTAACTCGAGCGTATAATTTCTGGTAGTGGGGACCTGCGTTCGCGCTAGTCCCCGCACCAACCCCCGGTGGCAAAGTTGGCTAATGGGAAGGTTTGTTGGTAACGTTTCAGGCAGGGCAGGGAAGGAGATGCGGTGGCGGTGTAAGGACTAAGGAAGGTGAGTTGTATTTGTGAAGTCCACTGCTGAAATTGTAGGTGGCATGTTCCGTACTTGGTGCACTGAAAAAACTGTGATTTCATTTCTCTCATTCTTGGCC
>NC_090889.1:46632092-46657092 GCF_036669925.1 Montipora capricornis
ATAAAGAACAGGCTTACGTTTATCAGAAAAAATTGAAGATATGAGTCGAACGAGAAGTCGCACGAAAACTCTCGCAAACAGAAATCAAAATACCCAAAGGACCAAGTCACTACATTTTCATCAGGAAGTTGTGACGCCAGATCCAATCAAATCCCGTAAGAAGTTGTTTTAATAGCAGCGCACGGACATGGGGGACACCATGCTCAATTGACTACTGGGCTAAAGGACACACCTACTTAATGATCTCTGTGGGGAGTCACAGTACTACCTAAGGTTCAGAGAAAACAACATTGCACAATGAATAGGTGATATCAAGAAAATGTATCATGACAGTCAAGATCAAAACTATTGAGCAACCTACACCATCGATTTCTATGGAGAGCTATGGACACTGGAAGACCACCAGACACATAGTAATACAAAGAGTGTCATTTGGCAGACAAAACATCGGGGACGATCGCTACTGTTGCATTGAGAAAAACAGCAGAAATGGGAGCGGATAGATATCCCGACGCGACTCCGGGTAATCAAAGAAAACACGTAGATGACATAATAGAGAGTGTTCCCACCAAAGAAAAAGCGACAAAACTCCGCTAAGGATCTAGAAGCCTTACTTGACGAAGGAAAACGAATAATTCGAATCACACGTGAATAGGCATTTATGATCCTCTTGGTTTAACAGGACCATGTACAGTCAGAGCAAAGATTTTGGCTGCGGGCAACCTCTGGGAATCGAAAATAAACTAGGTTGGGATGATGCCATTTTCATGAAAAGGTACAAAACAATACTGCGAAACAATTTGCCGGATATGCAGGGGAAAGGAACAGCCTACAATTCAAGAGATGCGTGAATGAAACCCAAAGGGTGCAACAATGTGAACAACCGACGTTAATCATCTTCAGTGATGGATCCAGCAGCATTCTTTGGTGCCTGTGCCATATGTAAGCTGGAAAACTCAATAATGGACGATATAGCTGCAGACTTATACTATCAAAAAATCGACTCGCACGATTAAAAAGTGTCCATTGATAGAATGCACTGTGTGGAGCTTTGTTAAACTCAAGACTAAAAGCATTTCTACCCTCCCACAAGTAGCTACAAGTTTTGTAAGTGTACCACATCGTGGACTCCCAATAGTGGCATAGCATGATACAGAAAGAATCGTACGGATTTGAATACCTTCGCCGCAACCCGCGTAGGAGAGATACCAACAGAATACAACCCCCAAAGACTGGTTTTGGATGGATTCGTAAATATAACATAGCAGATTGGTTAACTCGTGGTAAGAAACTAATGAAATAAACTTGGACAGCGCTGGCAAAATGGACCCAGCTTCTTGAGTTCCCCCGAATCCGAATGGCCATAACACAAAACAATGACAAAGGGCACACTTCCTGAATTAATCAAATAGCATCCACTATAACAAAAAAAAAAAAACCTTTCAGAAAAAGATGACAAGGACACATTGGCGTCACGAATCAAACAGCGACAGATATTCAGATTTTGGAAAACTAATCAGAGTGAACAGCCAGGAATTTTGACAATGTACCAAAGAAAACCGAGAATCTTCCTTCAAACACGCCGGGACAGTCACTAACGCCAAGTGATTAGCAATAGGCAGAAAAAATTCTGGATTATGAAAGCGCAAAAAAGCATGTATAAAGACGTTGAAAAGGACGATTCAAACGCCTGTGCACCAGAAAGAATACAGATGGATATATACGTGCTTGGAGGCGGGGGGAGGAAGAAAGGTGGATTGGAGATGAGTCACAACAAAAATGAAGTTATCCTTCTTCCTTATGATCATCGATTTTCAAGTCTATAGAGTGAACATATCCATAAAAGAGGCCACCTTGGTGTTCTCTCGACAGCAGTAAAATTCGCACAACATTCTGCGATTGTCAAACTACTGAAGATGAGTCACGTCTATCAGATACAACTGCGTAAAATATGATAGAAACTAGAACAAAGAATGAGTGAGCGAAATTATGGGAAAATTACCAGAGGACAGATTAAAAGCGGCTCCGCCTGGACTTGTAATGCTATTGATCTATTTGGACTATTCAAAATTCGAGACGAGGTGAAGAAAAGAACGACTGGGAAAACATATGGAGTGATCTTCAAATGTTTAGGCACCAGCGCCGTACATGTAGATCTAGCCGCAGATTATAGCACTGAGAAATTCCTTATGGTCCTGCGAAGATTTGCATCTAGTCGAGGGTATCCTTCGAAACTATATTCCGACAATGGACCTCAGCTGGTTGCCGCAAATGAAGAATTAAAAAATGTGGTACAAGGTTGGAATCAAGAGCAAAAATAATTTGGCGTGATGGACGAATTCAAGTGGGATTTTGCCCCAGCTGATGCACCATGGCAAAACGGAGTGTCAGAAGCGTTAGTGAAATCGGTGAATCGAGCGATAACAGCAGCTATAAGTGATCATGTCATGGCATTCTCAGAACTCCAAACCGTTTGCTTCGAGGTAGCAAACCTTGTAAATGAAAGACCTATCGGAAGACACCCTACGTCTCCAGATGATGGCACTTATTTACGTCCCAATGACTTACTACTAGGCAGAGCAACTTCACGAGTGCCAAGCGGGCCTTTCAGAGAGCCTTCCAATCCTCGTCAGCGATTCGAATTTGTCCAGAATGTTGTGAACTACTTCTGGAAGAAATGGACAAGGGACTACTTTCCAAGCTAACTAATTCATCCAAAGTGGCACACGGCTCAACGCAATCTTAGGGAAGGTGACGTAGTGCTCATCCAAGATAACCAAATCAGAGGACAATGGAAACTTGGTGTCGTCCTCAAGACATTTCCTGGAGAAGACGGAAGAGTCAGGAGAGTACAAGTACAGTACAAAATCCCAAACCGGGGGAAGCCGTCAGCGAATATCATGGAAGAGGCTTTGTTACCGTCGAGCGAGCAGTGAATAAATTGGTTGTTCTTATACCAAAGGAGGAAGCAGAAGATAAAAACAAAACCTGATTGTTTCCTTTCAGTATCTTTTGAACTTTGACTCTAGTTGTAACTTTTTCATGCCCGGGGAGTGTTTCGTTCTAACACAAAATTAATGCATGACGTTTTATGAGGCATACGTAACAATGCTTTATGTAATAGATTAATAAGATCGTTGAAGCCGACACTACTAGTCGCAGATTTGAGAGACACCAATGGGTATGTAAATATCGTTCTTTGTTAATGTCTATTAATCCCGGCATTTGTTAACTACAAGTCTAATCATTCTGTTGATAGATTTCGAATACTTTCCTGTAAACAAGATGAGTGAATAAACTGTGGAATATTTGGAACCTAGGCGATTGTTGCGACTAGCAGTACAAAAAGGGTCACTGTGCTCTCAATTAATCCAAACTTCACAAGTGAACACTCTTCTGATGTAAGGCTTTTCTTTTAAGAATGAGGAAATTCAGGCCTTGCGAAGAGCGTATTTAAAATCAGGCTTGCTTTTAAAAATTCTTTGTCTTTGGTGTGTGTGAAACTCGAAGATACTGCGGAATAGAGCAGTCACAAAATGGAAGATTAAGATACTGGAGTGTAACTAAGTTGCACGGAATAAATGCTCTCAACGGTTACCATTAGTGGATCAAAGTCAAAGGAACGTTAAAAATTTCTTCAAAGACATTGTGGGCTGATTGTTTTGTCGACAACTGTTGGAAATAACGAAGCAAGTGAGGCATGAGTAGAAGGAAATCAAAGAATCGTTAACAACAGGTTCTGGACTGGTTGTTCTTTTTGTCAACACTGCTACTTTCATGTCTTAAAATGACAAATTGAAAATGGCCGCAAGAATTTAGAAAGCTCATCGCAGAGTCGTGGTCAAGATTGAGTGGACGTTTGTCCAATCTTGTCCTCGACCAAACGGTCAGACCTGTCTCTGTGGCGCAATCGGTTAGCGCGTTCGGCTGTTAACCGAAAGGTTGGTGGTTCAAGCCCACCCAGGGACGCTTAGTTTTGATTGGCATAGGCCAGTTGTAGGCAAACGAGTCAAGGTTGGCCATGAACAAGGGGCCAATCGGAAGATCACTTCGTCACCTTCGTCAAAGCGAGTCTATGTGTGAGGTCTTTGCCTTGAAAGCGATTTTTATTGATCTGTAGAGTGGATTAGGGGCGTTTTCGCGCAACACTAACAGCTTTACAAAAATGGAGGAATCCACGTTTCCTGAAAAATCAACAGGAGCTCATCCCGCCATGGGGCTCCATTTCTCTCACTTGCCATGAATGTCCCAGTGATTTTACACTCTCCAGGTGAACAGGAGTTCCCATCGTTGAACGAATACAGACCTTGTTTAGAAGTTTACAGCGGATAAACTGCTCTTCATTCCAAGAAAAGACTCGCAGACAAGACATGATTAAACTTCGTAACAATACAACAGCCTGTCTGTGGAGATTTCGGTTTCGATCCCGGTACCTCGCGCATACGAAGTGGGTGCTATATATTCCTCGTTTCCCGAAACCATGCTGGGTAAGTGATAATTATGCGATTTGCACTTAAATGTTAGCCACCGCGATGCCCTTGAGCTTCTCATTTCCATCCTCTGTCTTTGCCTCGACACCTCGTCTTCTGTGATCAGATATATTATTGAAGAGAGCATCAAGTTGGAAGAAAGCTAAGGAGTAGGCACGAGAGTGACACCATCGACCAGCTATGGAAATGTCACAAGACCACTTGTGAACGTTTGATCTTATGAGTACGAGAGTTTCATGTCATCCAGCTCTACGGTTTAGAAGACAACTCGACCAGAAAGTGACCATGCTATGCTTACTTCAAGTTTCTTAATTGGATCATGAACAACAACGGGAGGTTAGGTGTGACACAAACAGCGGTGATAAACATTGTATTCCAACGCATTTTTATAAAACTTGACGTTTCGTATGCTAGTCAACACACATACACATACACATACGAAACGTCAAGTTTTATGAAAATGCGTTGGAATACAATGTTTATCAGCGCTGTTTGTGTTATTTTCTTAATCAAGCTACGATGGCCTAAGAACAAGAGTTTATACGATAGGTGTGACACGTTTGTGGCTTTAATGTACTAATCATGCGCAAGGGTGAGACGAATTGGCCAAGCTTTGCAATTGATGAATAAATTTGATACGTTTACCTCCAATGGCAAAAGAAGATTGTCCCGTATGTTGGGGCGTGATAATGACCGGAAGTTGTTGATCTATGAACATTGTTGGGTATATAAGGGCCTTTCCGAGAGTCGAACCCGGGACCTCTCGCACCCAAAGCGAGAATCATGCCACTAGACCAACAGGCCGTTGCAGAGAAAGCTGCCGTCACGCCCTCTGTGTTGCAAATTACTAGAGCGGGAGTTGCAAAATGTTATTTCTGGCGTATGAGCCTGCGAAGGAGCCAGAAATAAATATTTCGACGGCACGAGATACAACAGGGCCTGGGTTCCAGGCTGGGTGCACCATGGGTAGCCATATCGGGGGTATATAAAGCTGCGTATAACACGTGTACGTCATCTAGGCTTCGAAACCAACCTCTCCTTGGTTTTTTCTTTTACGTTCCTGTCGTTTGTCTTCTGCGTTATGTCCGTCAGCAAAGACGAAGTGTCCGATCTCATTCGCGACTATAACAAGCAGTTAATGGAGTCGTTCTAAGACTTGTTAGCACAAAGCGTTGGTTAAATCAAGCGCTCCAGCGAAGATTCGGCCGAGCAGCAGATGAAAGCAATCAAGCAACTCAAGTACGACAAACCACATAAGTTCAAGAAGAAGGCCAATAAAGACCAGTTTAGCTTTAACGGTAAGCTAGCGGAAAATATTGGTACCGCCTAGTCTGCTGCGGAGATTTGTCAGCTAGAGAAAGTAAAGTCGGATCTCGTGAACGATCCTCGTCCGTTGGAACCCAGCCGTCGACCTCAAGTTCGCAGTTTCAACATCAACCTCTTATGTTGAACGTTCCTGGTTTCCCTTCTCGTCGACCCAATACCGGCTCCTGTTTTGCCTGTGGAAAGCCAGGTCATTGGCGCTCCTGTTGCCCGACGATGGCCAAGCAAACTTCACATCCTCCTAAATGACTAGCCGACCAAGGACAACAATCAGGTGCAATCTTTTCCAATTTTCTTTGTAGTGATATGTTTTTTGTGGCGGAACGCCGTAATTCAGATCAGCAGTGTCTCGATGTCACATCAGTTTTTTCTGATGTCACCCCCCTAGTTTTAGCCGCGGTTTAGGACTCTTAGAGTACTGTTGATATTTTTGTTCAACCTTCAGTTCGGGGCAGATTTTTCAAGTTTATCGATTTTCGGCGTACTTTGCCAGCTTCTCAGTTCATTTTGAATGTTATTAGCCAAGGTTACAAAATTCCGTTCTTCCAGCTACCCAC
Source organism: Montipora capricornis (assembly GCF_036669925.1). NCBI lineage: Eukaryota > Metazoa > Cnidaria > Anthozoa > Scleractinia > Acroporidae > Montipora > Montipora capricornis. The sequence continues at coordinate 46,638,463 of NC_090889.1, forward strand.
GCCCTTTTACAAAGTCAACAATGCTTCCGCACGTAGTAACAATTCTTTTGTTACCATAGCTCTTAATGAGCTTGTTAGTCTCAACCTCATCGAAGAAATGTTTTGTGCTCCAGATATTATTAACCCGCTTTCTGTTTCGATCCAACGCTCCGGCAAACAAAGGCTTATCCTGGATCTTAGGCACGTTAACACTTTTATCTTCAAACAGAAATTCAACTGCGAGGACCTGTCTGTGGCTACTCAAGTTTTTGACAAGGGTTTTTATTTATTCAAATTTGTTCTCAAGTCCGGGTACCGTCGCATCGAAATTTTCCCCGATCACTGGTAATTCCTTGCGTTCGCCTGGGATTTTGGCACAGGGAATTTTAGGTATTTTCAATTTTGTGTTTCAGAGCCACGGCCGCTGGAAGTCCGTTCAAGCCAGAGACACCTATGTGGATGATGACCTTGATCAAAGGCTTTCAGTTTCCAAGTCTCTCGGGCTCTAGGAGTTTCCATTCGTTATTTCGCCCAATACTTTGTCTCTCTACGTACTTTTAAGGTTGGTACTCGCCAAGCCGTCCCAAAATAAACTTATTTGCCTTTACATTTTGTCTGTTGATGTTGTGTAGTGGAGTCTAAATATGTTATTTCTGGCGTATGAGCCTGCGAAGGAGCCAGAAATAAATATTTCGACGGCACGAGATACAACAGGGCCTGGGTTCCAGGCTGGGTGCACCATGGGTAGCCATATCGGGGGTATATAAAGCTGCGTATAACACGTGTACGTCATCTAGGCTTCGAAACCAACCTCTCCTTGGTTTTTTCTTTAATTTTTGTTTTTTGCTTTTGTCTTATGTCCTCCTTAGGAGCAGGCTATTCTCGATTACATTGTAAAGTCCCGTAGGAAGGGCTTTGAGCTTGAGCCTTGGTTCCTACCCAGATTTCCTGCACATTTTTCCCCACAGGGGTTTTTTCTGGCAGGTTTTTTCTGGCCTCCGTTCAAACCGCATTTGCTTTGTTAGCGGTTGCTCAGCTCTACTATTTTTTTTTGTACTTTAGGTTTATATTGTATTTTACTTATATTGTACGTCGGAGTTGAAGATCCCCAGCCTAACTGGCAGCCTGACTGGCACAAAGCTTGAGAGCTTATATGGCGATGTAGGCAGAGATGGCCTGTTTATATTATCACGGTTTAATGTAACGTCGGGATTGATGTTCCCCAGCCTAACTGGCACAAAGCTTATAATGTGAGCTTATATGGGGATGTAGGCCAAGATGGCCTGTTTATATTATCACGGTTTAATGTAACGTCGGAATTGATGTTCCCCAGCCTAACTGGCAGCCTAACTGGCACAAAGCTTATAATGTGAGCTTATATGGGGATGTAGGCCAGGATGGCCTGTTTATATTATCACGGTTTTATGTAACGTCGGAATTGATGTTCCCCAGCCTAACTGGCAGCCTAACTTGCACAAAGCTTATAATGTGAGCTTATATGTGGATGTAGGCCAAGACGCCCTGTTTATATTATCATGGTTTAATGTTATGTCGGAATTGATGTTCCCCAGCCTAACTGGCAGCCTATCTGGCACAAAGCTTATAATGTGAGCTTACATGGGGATGTAGGCCAAGATGCCCTGTTTATATTATCACGGTTTAATGTTATGTCGGAATTGATGTTCCCCTGCCTAACTGACAGCCTATCTGGCACAAAGCTTATAATGTAGAGCTTATCTGGGGAAGTCGGCCAATATGGCCTGTTTATCTTATAGTTAAATGTAATGACGGAGCTGTTGTTCCCCAGCCTAACTGGTACCAAGACTGATTGCTTATTCGGAGAAGTAGCCTATATGTTTTGCGTATTAAAGTGTTGTGGCTCGCCAGCCCTACTGGCACTAGCAAACGGCTTGTACGTGCGGAGATAGCTTTATCCTTGGTTGCTTTTCTAGGATTTGTCACGTATATTGTAAATTGTTTGTGTTATATAGTGTTCGGGTTGGTTCTTGCCAGGCCCTCCGTCTTACCGCATTTGTTTTAGTTGTAAGCGGTAGCTCAGCTCTGCTAGTTTTCTTATCTTATGTACTTGTTTGGTTTTTCATAGTTGTCTAGATGTTCCTTTACTTAATATATTTACGTTAGATGTATATGAATTTAATCACTTGATATTTTACATGCTTGTTTTCTATGTATGATTAGTTCAGCTGTCCTGTGACCGCTCTTTAAGTGGCGAGATATGTCTAGCTTTACGTAGTTTGATTGCTTAAAATGCGACAGACTTCTTGTAAGGGGTGTTAGGCATTTGTTTACCCTTGTTTTCGTACCCTAGCCTTTTCTGGTAGCCTAACTGGCAATTGCCCTACATGCCTTGTTGGGTACGTTAGTAAACGATTTTCATTTTTTTCCCGGCGCTCAGCCTCTGCAATCCTTCAGTGTTCTCTGTCCCAGTTATTCGTTGATCAGAGTTTTATTTAGTTTCCCCAGCCTAACTGGCAGCCTAACCGGCAGCTTTACTGGCAGTCTAACTGACACTAAGCCTGCGTGCTTAAATGGGCGATTCAGGTCAATATCGGCCAGATGTGGCAGTTCTTTCAAGTTCTCTTGGTGAAAGCTAGTTTATTTACGAGTGTTGTACACTAGTTATTTACCTACTGCTGTATTATACGTACTTTTAAGGTTGGTACTCGCCAAGCCGTCCCAAAATAAACTTATTTGCCTTTACATTTTGTCTGTTGATGTTGTGTAGTGGAGTCTAAATATGCACTTTCCTTCTGTCCGTCTGGGTCTGACCATCGGTACCCGTTAAACGCGAATTGCCTCAACACAGCTACTTCAGTCACGTGGTCATTGACAAATGATACAATTCAGACATAGCACACCACATTACGACCAGTAGAAGGGTTTCTTTCTTCGATTTGAAAACAGATGATCAATGGACTTTGGAGAATGCGGGACTGCAGGTAGTTGGGCTGGAATAAACAAGGTGTAGCAGACTTCAAATAAGAAACCTCGACTAATGTTCGTTTGGCTTCAGGTATCGGTTCCTTAAAAATGCATTTTGTTTTCGGCAGGACTTGAACCCGCGACCTTCCGCGTGTGAGGCGGACGTGATAACCACTACACTACGAAAACAAGCTCGACTTTATGAAAGGTAAAAGATTTGAGCATTGTTAAGGAGTATGAAATTAAAAAGGATCACTGTGCTCTCAATTAATCCAAACTTCACAAGTGCACTCTTCTGAGGAAATTCAGGCCTTGCGAAGAGCGTATTTAAAATCAGGCTTGCTTTTAAAAATTCTTTGTCTTTGGTGTGTGTGAAACTCGAAGATACTGCGGAATAGAGCAGTCACAAAATGGAAGATTAAGATACTAGAGTGTAACTAAGTTGCACGGAATAAATGCTCTCAACGGTTACCATTAGTGGATCAAAGTCAAAGGAACGTTAAAAATTTCTTCAAAGACATTGTGGGCTGATTGTTTTGTCGACAACTGTTGGAAATAACGAAGCAAGTGAGGCATGAGTAGAAGGAAATCAAAGAATCGTTAACAACAGGTTCTGGACTGGTTGTTCTTTTTGTCAACACTGCTACTTTCATGTCTTAAAATGACAAATTGAAAATGGCCGCAAGAATTTAGAAAGCTCATCGCAGAGTCGTGGTCAAGATTGAGTGGACGTTTGTCCAATCTTGTCGTCGACCAAATGGTCAGACCTGTCTCCGTGGCGCAATCGGTTAGCGCGTTCGGCTGTTAACCGAAAGGTTGGTGGTTCAAGCCCACCCAGGGACGCTTAGTTTTGATTGGCATAGGCCAGTTGTAGGCAAACGAGTCAAGGTTGGCCATGAACAAGGGGCCAATCGGAAGATCACTTCGTCACCTTCGTCAAAGCGAGTCTATGTGTGAGGTCTTTGCCTTGAAAGCGATTTTTATTGATCTGTAGAGTGGATTAGGGGCGTTTTCGCGCAACACTAACAGCTTTACAAAAATGGAGGAATCCACGTTTCCTGAAAAATCAACAGGTGGAGCTCATCCCGCCATGGGGCTCCATTTCTCTCACTTGCCATGAATGTCCCAGTGATTTTACACTCTCCAGGTGAACAGGAGTTCCCATCGTTGAACGAATATAGACCTTGTTTAGAAGTTTACAGCGGATAAACTGCTCTTCATTCCAAGAAAAGACTCGCAGACAAGACGTGATTAAACTTGGTAACAATACAACAGCCTGTCTGTGGAGATTTCGGTTTCGATCCCGGTACCTCCCGCATACGAAGTGGGCGCTATATATTCCTCGTTTCCCGAAACCATGCTGGGTAAGTGATAATTATGCGATTTGCACTTAAATGTTAGCCACCGCGATGCCCTTGAGCTTCTCATTTCCATCCTCTGTCTTTGCCTCGTCTTCTGTGATCAGATATATTATTGAAGAGAGCATCAAGTTGGAAGAAAGCTAAGGAGTAGGCACGAGAGTGACACCATCGACCAGCTATGGAAATGTCACAAGACCACTTGTGAACGTTTGATCTTATGAGTACGAGAGTTTCATGTCATCCAGCTCTACGGTTTGGAAGACAACTCGACCAGAAAGTGACCATGCTATGCTTACTTCAAGTTTCTTAATTGGATCATGAACAATAACGGGAGGTTAGGTGTGACACAAACAGCGGTGATAAATATTGTATTCCAACGCATTTTTATAAAACTTGACGTTTCGTATGCTAGTCAACACACATACACATACACATCCGAAACGTCAAGTTTTATAAAAATGCGTCCAAATACAATGTTTATCAGCGCTGTTTGTGTTATTTTCTTAATCAAGCTACGATGGCCTAAGAACCAGAGTTTATACGATAGGTGTGACACGTTTGCGGCTTTAATGTACTAATCATGCGCAAGGGTGAGACGAATTGGCCAAGCTTTCCAATTGATGAATAAATTCGATACGTTTACCTCCAATGGCAAAAGAAGAGTGTCCCGTATGTTGGGGCGTGATAATGACCGGAAGTTGTTGATCTATGAACATTGTTGGGTATATAAGGGCCTGTCCGGGAGTCGAACCCGGGACCTCTCGCACCCAAAGCGAGAATCATGCCACTAGACCAACAGGCCGTTGCAGAGAAAGCTGCCGTCACGCCCTCTGTGTTGCAAATTACTAGAGCGGGAGTTGCAAAATGCACTTTCCTTCTGTCCGTCTGGGTCTGACCATCGGTACCCGTTAAACGCGAATTGCCTCAACACAGCTACTTCAGTCACGTGGTCATTAACAAATGAGACAATTCAGACATAGCACACCACATTACGACCAGTGGAAGGGTTTCTTTCTTCGATTTGAAAACAGATGATCAATGGACTTTGGAGAATGCGGGACTGCAGGTAGTTGGGCTGAAATAAACAAGGTGTAGCAGACTTCAAATAAGAAACCTCGAGTTATGGTCGTTTGGCTTCAGGTATAGGTTCCTTAAAAATGCATTTTGTTTTCGGCAGGACTTGAACCTAAGACCTTCCGCGTGTGAGGCGGACGTGATAACCACTACACTACGAAAACAAGCTCGGCTTTACGAAAGGTAAGAGATTTGCGCATTGTTAAGGAGTATGAAATTAAAAAGGATCACTGTGCTCTCAATTAATCCAAACTTCACAAGTGCACTCTTCTGATGTAAGGCTTTTCTTTTAAGAATGAGGAAATTCAGGCCTTGCGAAGAGCGTATTTAAAATCAGGCTTGCTTTTAAAAATTCTTTGTCTTTGGTGTGTGTGAAACTCCAAGATACTGCGGAATAGAGCAGTCACCAAATGGAACATTAAGATACTGGAGTGTAACTAAGTTGCACGGAATAAATGCTCTCAACGGTTACCATTAGTGGATCAAAGTCAAAGGAACGTTAAAAATTTCTTCAAAGACATTGTGGGCTGATTGTTTTGACGACAACTGTTGGAAATAACGAAGCAAGTGAGGCATGAGTAGAAGGAAATCAAAGAATCGTTAACAACAGGTTCTGGACTGGTTGTTCTTTTTGTCAACACTGCTACTTTCATGTCTGAAAAGGACAAATTGAAAATGGCCGCAAGAATTTACAAAGCTAATCGCAGAGTCGTGGTCAAGATTGAGTGGACGTTTGTCCAATCTTGTCCTCGACCAAACGGTCAGACCTGTCTCTGTGGCGCAATCGGTTAGCGCGTTCGGCTGTTAACCGAAAGGATGGTGGTTCAAGCCCACCCAGGGACGCTTAGTTTTGATTGGCATAGGCCAGTTGTAGGCAAACGAGTCAAGGTTGGCCATGAACAAGGGGCCAATCGGAAGATCACTTCGTCACCTTCGTCAAAGCGAGTCTATGTGTGAGGTCTTTGCCTTGAAAGCGATTTTTATTGATCTGTAGAGTGGATTAGGGGCGTTTTCGGGCAACACTAACAGCTTTACAAAAATGGAGGAATCCACGTTTCCTGAAAAATCAACAGGTGGAGCTCATCCCGCCATGGGGCTCCATTTCTCTCACTTGCCATGAATGTCCCAGTGATTTTACACTCTCCAGGTGAACAGGAGTTCCCATCGTTGAACGAATATAGACCTTGTTTAGAAGTTTACAGCGGATAAACTGCTCTTCATTCCAAGAAAAGACTCGCAGACAAGACGTGATTAAACTTGGTAACAATACAACAGCCTGTCTGTGGAGATTTCGGTTTCGATCCCGGTACCTCCCGCATACGAAGTGGGCGCTATATATTCCTGGTTTCCCGAAACCATGCTGGGTAAGTGATAATTATGCGATTTGCACTTAAATGTTAGCCACCGCGATGCCCTTGAGCTTCTCATTTCCATCCTCTGTTTTTGCCTGGACACTTCGTCTTCTGTGATCAGATGTATTATTGAAGAGAGCATCAAGTTGGAAGAAAGCTAAGGAGTAGGCACGAGAGTGACACCATCGACCAGCTATGGAAATGTCACAAGACCACTTGTGAACGTTTGATCTTATGAGTACGAGAGTTTCATGTCATCCAGCTCTACGGTTTGGAAGACAACTCGACAAGAAAGTGACCATCCTATGCTTGCTTCAAGTTTCTTAATTGGATCATGAACAACAACGGGAGGTTAGGTGTGACACAAACAGCGGTGATAAACATTGTATTCCAACGCATTTTTATAAAACTTGACGTTTCGTATGCTAGTCAACAGACATACACATACACATACGAAACGTCAAGTTTTATAAAAATGCGTCGGAATACAATGTCTATCAGCGCTGTTTGTGTTATTTTCTTAATCAAGCTACGATGGCCTAAGAACAAGAGTTTATACGATAGGTGTGACACGTTTGTGGCTTTAATGTACTAATCATGCGCAAGGGTGAGACGAATTGGCCAAGCTTTCCAATTGATGAATAAATTCGATACGTTTACCTCCAATGGCAAGAGAAGAGTGTCCCGTATGTTGGGGCGTGATAATGACCGGAAGTTGTTGATCTATGAACATTGTTGGGTATATAAGGGCCTGTCCGGGAGTCGAACCCGGGACCTCTCGCACCCAAAGCGAGAATCATGCCACTAGACCAACAGGCCGTTGCAGAGAAAGCTGCCGTCACGCCCTCTGTGTTGCAAATTACTAGAGCGGGAGTTGCAAAATGCACTTTCCTTCTGTCCGTCTGGGTCTGACCATCGGTACCCGTTAAACGCGAATTGCCTCAACACAGCTACTTCAGTCACGTGGTCATTAACAAATGAGACAATTCAGACATAGCACACCACATTACGACCAGTGGAAGGGTTTCTTTCTTCGATTTGAAAACAGATGATCAATGGACTTTGGAGAATGCGGGACTGCAGGAAGTTTGGCTGGAATAAACAAGGTGTAGCAGACTTCAAATAAGAAACCTCGAGTTATGGTCGTTTAGCTTCAGGTATAGGTTCCTTAAAAATGCATTTTGTTTTCGGCAGGACTTGAACCTGCGACCTTCCGCGTGTGAGGCGGACGTGATAACCACTACACTACGAAAACAAGCTCGACTGTATGGATGGTAAAAGATTTGCGCATTGTTAAGGAGTATGAAATTAAAAAGGATCACTGTGCTCTCAATTAATCCAAACTTCACAAGGGCACTCTTCTGATGTAAGGCTTTTCTTTTAAGAATGAAGAAATTCAGGCCTTGCGAAGAGCGTATTTAAAATCAGGCTTGCTTTTAAAAATTCTTTGTCTTTGGTGTGTGTGAAACTCGAAGATACTGCGGAATAGAGCAGTCACCAAATGGAACATTAAGATACTGGAGTGTAACTAAGTTGCACGGAATAAATGCTCTTAACGGTTACCATTAGTGGATCAAAGTCAAAGGAACGTTAAAAATTTCTTCAAAGACATTGTGGGCTGATTGTTTTGACGACAACTGTTGGAAATAACGAAGCAAGTGAGGCATGAGTAGAAGGAAATCAAAGAATCGTTAACAACAGGTTCTGGACTGGTTGTTCTTTTTGTCAACACTGCTACTTTCATGTCTGAAAAGGACAAATTGAAAATGGCCGCAAGAATTTACAAAGCTAATCGCAGAGTCGTGGTCAAGATTGAGTGGACGTTTGTCCAATCTTGTCCTCGACCAAACGGTCAGACCTGTCTCTGTGGCGCAATCGGTTAGCGCGTTCGGCTGTTAACCGAAAGGATGGTGGTTCAAGCCCACCCAGGGACGCTTAGTTTTGATTGGCATAGACCAGTTGTAGGGAATGGAGTCAAGGTTGGCCATGACAAAGGGGCCAATCGGAAGATCACTTCGTCACCTTCGTCAAAGCGAGTCTATGTGTGAGGTCTTTGCCTTGAAAGCGATTTTTATTGATCTGTAGAGTGGATTAGGGGCGTTTTCGGGCAACACTAACAGCTTTACAAAAATGGAGGAATCCACGTTTCCTGAAAAATCAACAGGTGGAGCTCATCCCGCCATGGGGCTCCATTTCTCTCACTTGCCATGAATGTCCCAGTGATTTTACACTCTCCAGGTGAACAGGAGTTCCCATCGTTGAACGAATATAGACCTTGTTTAGAAGTTTACAGCGGATAAACTGCTCTTCATTCCAAGAAAAGACTCGCAGACAAGACGTGATTAAACTTGGTAACAATACAACAGCCTGTCTGTGGAGATTTCGGTTTCGATCCCGAAACCTCCCGCATACGAAGTGGGCGCTATATATTCCTGGTTTCCCGAAACCATGCTGGGTAAGTGATAATTATGCGATTTGCACTTAAATGTTAGCCACCGCGATGCCCTTGAGCTTCTCATTTCCATCCTCTGTCTTTGCCTCGACACCTCGTCTTCTGTGATCAGATATATTATTGAAGAGAGCATCAAGTTGGAAGAAAGCTAAGGAGTAGGCACGAGAGTGACACCATCGACCAGCTATGGAAATGTCACAAGACCACTTGTGAACGTTTGATCTTATGAGTACGAGAGTTTCATGTCATCCAGCTCTACGGTTTGGAAGACAACTCGACAAGAAAGTGACCATCCTATGCTTGCTTCAAGTTTCTTAATTGGATCATGAACAACAACGGGAGGTTAGGTGTGACACAAACAGCGGTGATAAACATTGTATTCCAACGCATTTTTATAAAACTTGACGTTTCGTATGCTAGTCAACAGACATACACATACACATACGAAACGTCAAGTTTTATAAAAATGCGTCGGAATACAATGTCTATCAGCGCTGTTTGTGTTATTTTCTTAATCAAGCTACGATGGCCTAAGAACAAGAGTTTATACGATAGGTGTGACACGTTTGCGGCTTTAATGTACTAATCATGCGCAAGGGTGAGACGAATTGGCCAAGCTTTCCAATTGATGAATAAATTCGATACGTTTACCTCCAATGGCAAAAGAAGAGTGTCCCGTATGTTGGGGCGTGATAATGACCGGAAGTTGTTGATCTATGAACATTGTTGGGTATATAAGGGCCTGTCCGGGAGTCGAACCCGGGACCTCTCGCACCCAAAGCGAGAATCATGCCACTAGACCAACAGGCCGTTGCAGAGAAAGCTGCCGTCACGCCCTCCGTGTTGCAAATTACTAGAGCGGGAGTTGCAAAATGCACTTTCCTTCTGTCCATCTGGGTCTGACCATCGGTACCCGTTAAACGCGAATTGCCTCAACACAGCTACTTCAGTCACGTGGTCATTAACAAATTAGACAATTCAGACATAGCACACCACATTACGACCAGTGGAAGGGTTTCTGTCTTCGATTTGAAAACAGATGATCAATGGACTTTGGAGAATGCGGGACTGCAGGTAGTTGGGCTGGAATAAAGAAGGTGTAGCAGACTTCAAATAAGAAACCTCGAGTTATGGTCGTTTGGCTTCAGGTATAGGTTCCTTAAAAATGCATTTTGTTTTCGGCAGGACTTGAACCTGCGACCTTCCGCGTGTGAGGCGGACGTGATAACCACTACACTACGAAAACAAGCTCGACTTCATGAAAGGTAAAAGATTTGCGCATTGTTAAGGAGTATGAAATTAAAAAGTGTTTCGTTCTAACACGAAATTACTGCCTGACATTTTATGAGGCATACGTAACAATGCCTTATGTAATAGATTAATAAGATCGTTGAAGCCGACACTACTAGTCGCAGATTTGAGAGACACCAATGGGTATGTAAATATCGTTCTTTGTTAATGTCTATTAATCCCGGCATTTGTTAACTACAAGTCTAATCTGTTGATAGATTTCGAATACTTTCCTGTAAACAAGATGAGTGAATAAACTGTGGAATATTTGGAACCTTGGCGATTGTTGCGACTAGCAGTACATTCGAAATCCAGCCGGTATAATGGCGGAAGACGCCCTGAAGATACGTAGAAGCGCGAAGACAAGATTCACGAGAAAAAAGAACGAATTCTTCAAGGCGATAGCTGAAAATAAAGGTACTGAGATCCTGAGAACAAAGTTTAAAGAGCTTACCGAGGCCTGGTCTACAGTGGAAGGTAAGCATGACATTTATTTAATGTACCTATCCGAGGAGGAGATTGCGACAAATGAAAAATGGATCGATGAACTACAAGAAGAATATAATGGAGCATCGGCGGTATACGCAAAGTATGAAAATGAAAAACAATTGATTGAACAAAAGGAAAAGGAAGAATTGAACCGCCAGCATATGATGAAACTTCGAGAAGAAGAGTTTCAAAGGATAGTTCAACAGACCATTATAAAGAAGAAATCCGCGGAAGCAATCTTTGAGGCACTTGTCGAACATGTTAAAAATGTGATTGAAACGAGAGCGGATGATGAAAACGCAGGGATAGCGTTGCGTAAAACTGAAAAGGAAATCGAGCTTGCGCTAGCAGACTGTAAGAGCGCGCACAATAAATTACTTGAGATATTAAACGAGGCCACAGCTGAAAATGAGATCGAATGGATTCGAAGAATTCAAACATGTTACAATGAGACAATTGAAACAATTCTAACTTTCACCGACAGGACAGAAAAAAGAAATAACACCATACTAAATTGTGCACTTCGCATTGAAAAGGCTAAAATGCCATCTTTTAATGGAACAATCAGAGAATATCCACAATTTAAGCAGGATTTTCAAAAACAAGTGATGCCAACATTGGATAAAAACAGCGCGTGCTACATTCTACGCTCGTGCTTGGAAAGAGAACCAGCGGAAACAGTGAAAGGCGTAGATGATGATATAAAAGAGATGTGGAAACGACTCGACGAAAAATATTGAGATCCAGCTAAATTAACGGACGCAATCATTAATACAATTCAAGACATAAGAAACGTTAAAGAGGGGGAGAACAAAAGATTCATAGAATTGGTTGATGCTGTAGAAGATGGATATAAAGATCTGACAAGACTTGGATTGGAAAGAGAAATCACAACCACAAGTTCAGTTAGCATAATTGAAAGAAAACTACCTGCTAATATAAAAAGGGAATGGGCTAAATTGGTTAGCGCAGACAATAGCGTGGTAAACAAAACCGACAAATTTCCAAGCCTTCTTAACTTTCTCCTCAGCCAGAAAAGAGCAATTGAATATGATAAAACAGAGCTACGACTTACTACTACCTCAACAATAAAAGGCTCAGCACATTATGCAAAAACAAATAAAGATTCAGTAGAAAGACGAGAAGACAGCAACCGCCCCCAAAATAGTAAATGTTTATTTCACAGGGAATCAGATCATTGGACGAGCGACTGTAAATTCTACCTATCAAAACCAAATGAAGATAAAATGAAAACATTGAAGGAAAAGGGAGCCTGCTGGTCGTGTTTACGAAGAGACTGCTTGAGACACAGACTGCTTGAATGTAGGAAGAAGAGACCTTGCGGCGTGAACGGATGCACCAAATGGCATCACCAGACACTTCATAAAGATGAAAAAATTGAAACCGCTTTACAAGGAATCTCCGGATCCGCAAGTGTATGTGACAACAACATCGCAGACTCTTGTCTATTGCAGATACAGCGAATTCCCACAAAGCGCGGTTGGGTCAATGTTCTATGGGATAGCGGAGCTTCACTCTGTTTCATTACAAATGACAAAGCAAAAGCCGAGCGACTGAAAGGAACGAAAGTTGAACTTTCCATAATCAAAGAAGGAGGAGACAATGAGAAAATCACATCCACTAGATACAAACTTTCACTAATAGACAAACAAGGTCAAGAAGTTCAATTTGACGTATACAGAGCGTAAACGTGAACGGAATCATTCAACTATTTAAAGATATTTCTAAAGATGATATATCAAGACCTTATATATCAATTGATGTCTTAATTGGTTACGAATACGCAGCGTATCATCCACAGAGTGAACAAACTTCAGGACACCTTCTTCTACTAAAAAATCGCTTTGGAAGATGCATTGGTGGAACACACCCCTTTATCAAGGAAACGACACGAAACCATATGCTCGATCACGTAAATGTCAACACAGCAATTGTCCGAGTTGAAGATTTCTATAACATAGAGAACCTTGGGATCAGATGTTCACCCCGCTGCGGTGGATGTAAGTGTGGGAAATGTTCTTTAGGGGCCCAAAACTTCACCATAAAGGAAGAAAAAGAATTACATCTGATCGAAAGCAAGCTGGAGTACAATAAAGAAGAAAAGAGATGGATTACAGAATATCCATGGATTCGGGATCCCGCCGAATTGCCTGATAATAAAAGGGCTGCTATGGGAATGCTCATATCAACTGAAAAAAGATTAGAAAAAATAAAGAACACGCTAACGTTTATCAGAACCAAATTGAAGATATGATCGAACGAGAAGTCGCACGAAAACTCTCGCAAACAGAACTCAAAAACTACAAAGGACCAATTCACTACATTTCTCATCATGAAGTTTTGAAGCCAGATTCCAAATCAACTCCAGTAAGAATCGTGTTTAATAGCAGCGCACGTTACATGGGACACATGCTCAATGACTACTGGGCTAAAGGACCACACCTACTTAATGATCTCTTGGGAGTACTCATAAGGTTCAGAGAAAACAACATTGCAATGATAGGTGATATCAAGAAAATGTATCATACAGTCAAGATCAAAACTATTGAGCAACATACACATAGATTTCTATGGAGAGATATGGACACTGGAAGACCACCAGACACATATGTAATACAAAGAGTGTCATTTGGAGACAAACCATCGGGGACGATCGCTACTGTTGCATTGAGAAAAACAGCAGAAATGGGAGCGGATAGATATCCCGAAGCGACTCAGGTCATCAAAGAAAACACGTATATGGATGACATAATAGAGAGTGTTCCCACCAAAGAAAAAGCGACAAAACTCGCTAAGGATATAGAAGCCTTACTTGACGAAGGAAAAGAATAATTCTATCACAAGTGAATAGCATTTATGATCCTCTTGGTTTAACAGGACCATTTACAGTCAGAGCAAAGATTTTGATGAGGGAACTATGGGGAATCGAAAATAAACTAGGTTGGGATGATGCAATTCCTGAAAGGTACAAACAATACTGGAAACAATTTTGCCAGGATATGCAGGAAATGAACAGCATCACATTCAAGAGATGCGTGAAACCAAAGGGTGCAACAAGTGAACAACCGACGTTAATCATCTTCAGTGATGGATCCAGCAACGCCTTTGGTGCCTGTGCATATGTAAGATGGAAACTCAATAATGGACGATATAGCTGCAGACTTATACTATCAAAAAATCGACTCGCACCGATAAAAAAGATGTCCATTGATAGAATTGAACTGTGTGGAGCTTTGTTAAACTCAAGACTAAAAGCATTTCTACTCACACAATGTAGATACAAGTTTGTAAAGTGCTACCACATCGTGGACTCCCAAATAGTGCATAGCATGATACAGAAAGAATCGTACGGATTTAATACCTTCGCCGCAACCCGCGTAGGAGAGATACAACAGAATACAAACCCCAAAGAATGGTTTTGGATGGAAAGTAAATATAACATAGCAGATTGGTTAACTCGTGGTAAGAAACCTAATGAAATAAACTTGGACAGCGCCTGGCAAAATGGACCCAGCTTCCTTGAGTTCCCCCGAATCCGAATGGCCAATACACAAAACACTGACAAAGGAGCAACTTCCTGAATTAATCAAAATAGCATCCACTATAACCAAACCTTTCAGAAAAGATGACAAGGACACATTGGCGTCAAGAATCAACATCGACAGATATTCAGATTTTGGAAAACTAATCAGAGTGACAGCCAGAATTTTGACAATGTACCAAAGAAAACCGAAATCTTCCTTCAAACACGCCGGACAGTCACTAACGCCAAGTGATATAGCAAAGGCAGAAAAATTCTGGATTATGGAAGTGCAAAAAAGCATGTATAAAGACGTTGAAAAAGGACGATACAAACGCCTGTGCCCCAGAAAGAATACAGATGGAATATACGTGGTTGGAGGACGGGGAGAAAGGTGGATTGAGATGAGTCACAACAAAAATGAAGTTATCCTTCTTCCTTATGATCATCGATTTTCACGTCTATATAGTGAACATATCCATAAAAGAGGCCACCTTGGTGTTCTCTCGACAGCCAGTAAAATTCGCACAAGATTCTGGATTGTCAAATTACTGAAGATGGTCAAGTCTATCAGATACAACTGCGTAATATGCAAGAAACTAGACAAAAGACTGACTGAGCAAATTATGGGAAAATTACCAGTGGACAGATTAAAGCCGTCTCCCGCCTGGACTTGTACTGCTATTGATCTATTTGGACCATTCAAAATTCGAGACGAGGTGAAGAAAAGAACGACTGGGAAAACATATGGAGTGATCTTCAACTGTTTAGGCACCCGCGCAGTACATGTAGATCTAGCCGCGGATTATAGCACTGAGAAATTCCTTATGGTCCTGCGAAGATTTGCATCTATTCGAGGGTATCCTTCGAAACTATATTCCGACAATGGACCTCAGCTGGTTGCCGCAAATGAAGAATTAAAAAATGTGGTACAAGGTTGGAATCAAGAGCAACTAAAACAATTTGGCGTGATGGAAGGATTCAAGTGGGATTCTGCCCCAGCTGATGCACCATGGCAAAACGGAGTGTCAGAAGCGTTAGTGAAATCGGTGAAGCGAGCGATAACAGCAGCTATAAGTGATCATGTCATGGCATTCTCAGAACTCCAAACCGTTTGCTTCGAGGTAGCAAACCTTGTAAATGAAAGACCTATCGGAAGACACCCTACGTCTCCAGATGATGGCACTTATTTACGTCCCAATGACTTACTACTAGGCAGAGCAACTTCACGAGTGCCAAGCGGGCCTTTCAGAGAGCCTTCCAATCCTCGTCAGCGATTCAAATTTGTCCAGAATGTTGTGAACTACTTCTGGAAGAAATGGACAAGGGACTACTTTCCAAGCTAACTAATTCATCCAAAGTGGCACACGGCTCAACGCAATCTTAGGGAAGGTGACGTAGTGCTCATCCAAGATACTAACCAAATCAGAGGACAATGGAAACTTGGTGTCGTCCTCAAGACATTTCCTGGAGAAGACGGAAGAGTCAGGAGAGTACAAGTACAGTACAAAAATCCCAAACCGGGGGAAGCCGTCAGCGAATATCATGGAAGAGGCTTTGTTACCGTCGAGCGAGCAGTGAATAAATTGGTTGTTCTTATACCAAAGGAGGAAGCAGAAGATAAAAACAAAACCTGATTGTTTCCTTTCAGTATCTTTTGAACTTTGACTCTAGTTGTAACTTTTTCATTCCCGGGGGAGTGTTTCGTTCTAACACAAAATTAATGCATGACGTTTTATGAGGCATACGTAACAATGCTTTATGTAATAGATTAATAAGATCGTTGAAGCCGACACTACTAGTCGCAGATTTGAGAGACACCAATGGGTATGTAAATATCGTTCTTTGTTAATGTCTATTAATCCCGGCATTTGTTAACTACAAGTCTAATCATTCTGTTGATAGATTTCGAATACTTTCCTGTAAACAAGATGAGTGAATAAACTGTGGAATATTTGGAACCTAGGCGATTGTTGCGACTAGCAGTACAAAAAGGGTCACTGTGCTCTCAATTAATCCAAACTTCACAAGTGAACACTCTTCTGATGTAAGGCTTTTCTTTTAAGAATGAGGAAATTCAGGCCTTGCGAAGAGCGTATTTAAAATCAGGCTTGCTTTTAAAAATTCTTTGTCTTTGGTGTGTGTGAAACTCGAAGATACTGCGGAATAGAGCAGTCACAAAATGGAAGATTAAGATACTGGAGTGTAACTAAGTTGCACGGAATAAATGCTCTCAACGGTTACCATTAGTGGATCAAAGTCAAAGGAACGTTAAAAATTTCTTCAAAGACATTGTGGGCTGATTGTTTTGTCGACAACTGTTGGAAATAACGAAGCAAGTGAGGCATGAGTAGAAGGAAATCAAAGAATCGTTAACAACAGGTTCTGGACTGGTTGTTCTTTTTGTCAACACTGCTACTTTCATGTCTTAAAATGACAAATTGAAAATGGCCGCAAGAATTTAGAAAGCTCATCGCAGAGTCGTGGTCAAGATTGAGTGGACGTTTGTCCAATCTTGTCGTCGACCAAACGGTCAGACCTGTCTCTGTGGCGCAATCGGTTAGCGCGTTCGGCTGTTAACCGAAAGGTTGGTGGTTCAAGCCCACCCAGGGACGCTTAGTTTTGATTGGCATAGGCCAGTTGTAGGCAAACGAGTCAAGGTTGGCCATGACTAAGGGGCCAATCGGAAGATCACTTCGTCACCTTCGTCAAAGCGAGTCTATGTGTGAGGTCTTTGCCTTGAAAGCGATTTTTATTGATCTGTAGAGTGGATTAGGGGCGTTTCCGGGCAACACTAACAGCTTTACAAAAATGTAGGAATCCACGTTTCCTGAAAAATCAACAGGTGGAGCTCATCCCGCCATGGGGCTCCATTTCTCTCACTTGCCATGAATGTCCCAGTGATTTTACACTCTCCAGGTGAACAGGAGTTCCCATCGTTGAACGAATACAGACCTTGTTTAGAAGTTTACAGCGGATAAACTGCTCTTCATTCCAAGAAAAGACTCGCAGACAAGACATGATTAAACTTCGTAACAATACAACAGCCTGTCTGTGGAGATTTCGGTTTCGATCCCGGTACCTCGCGCATACGAAGTGGGCGCTATATATTCCTCGTTTCCCGAAACCATGCTGGGTAAGTGATAATTATGCGATTTGCACTTAAATGTTAGCCACCGCGATGCCCTTGAGCTTCTCATTTCCATCCTCTGTCTTTGCCTCGACACCTCGTCTTCTGTGATCAGATATATTATTGAAGAGAGCATCAAGTTGGAAGAAAGCTAAGGAGTAGGCACGAGAGTGACACCATCGACCAGCTATGGAAATGTCACAAGACCACTTGTGAACGCTTGATCTTATGAGTACGAGAGTTTCATGTCATCCAGCTCTACGGTTTAGAAGACAACTCGACCAGAAAGTGACCATGCTATGCTTACTTCAAGTTTCTTAATTGGATCATGAACAACAACGGGAGGTTAGGTGTGACACAAACAGCGGTGATAAACATTGTATTCCAACGCATTTTTATAAAACTTGACGTTTCGTATGCTAGTCAACAGACATACACATATACATACGAAACGTCAAGTTTTATAAAAATGCGTTGGAATACAATGTTTATCAGCGCTGTTTGTGTTATTTTCTTAATCAAGCTACGATGGCCTAAGAACAAGAGTTTATACGATAGGTGTGACACGTTTGTGGCTTTAATGTACTAATCATGCGCAAGGGTGAGACGAATTGGCCAAGCTTTCCAATTGATGAATAAATTTGATACGTTTACCTCCAATGGCAAAAGAAGAGTGTCCCGTATGTTGGGGCGTGATAATGACCGGAAGTTGTTGATCTATGAACATTGTTGGGTATATAAGGGCCTGTCCGGGAGTCGAACCCGGGACCTCTCGCACCCAAAGCGAGAATCATGCCACTAGACCAACAGGCCGTTGCAGAGAAAGCTACCGTCACGCCCTCTGTGTTGCAAATTACTAGAGCGGGAGTTGCAAAATGTTATTTCTGGCGTATGAGCCTGCGAAGGAGCCAGAAATAAATATTTCGACGGCACGAGATACAACAGGGCCTGGGTTCCAGGCTGGGTGCACCATGGGTAGCCATATCGGGGGTATATAAAGCTGCGTATAACACGTGTAC
>NC_090889.1:46662092-46689592 GCF_036669925.1 Montipora capricornis
CTGCTCTTCATTCCAAGAAAAGACTCGCAGACAAGACTTGACTAAAATGGGTAACTATATAAAAGCCTTTCTGTGGAGATTTCGGTTTCGATCCCGGTACCTCTCGCATACGAAGTGGGTGCTATATATTCCTCGTTTCCCGAAACCATGCTGGGTAAGTGATAATTACGCGATTTGCACTTAAATGTTAGCCACCGCGATAGCCTTGAGCTTCTCATTTCCATCCTCTGTCTTTGCCTCGACACCTCGTCTTCTATGATCAGATATATTATTGAAGAGAGCATCAATTTGGAAGAAAGCTAAGGAGTAGGCACAAGAGTGACACCATCGACCAGCTATGGAAATGTCACAAGACCACTTGTGAACGCTTGATCTTATGAGTACGAGAGTTTCATGTCATCCAGCTCTACGGTTTAGAAGACAACTCGACCAGAAAGTGACCATCCTATGCTTCCTTCAAGTTTCTTAATTGGATCATGAACAACAACGGGAGGTTAGGTGTGACACACAAACAGCGGTGATAACCATTGTATTCCAACGCATTTTTATAAACCTTGACGTTTCGTATGCTAGTCAACAGACATACCCATACACATACGAAACGTCAAGTTTTATAAAAATGCGTCCGAATACAATGTTTATCAGCGCTGTTTGTTTTATTCTCTTAATCAAGCTACGATGGCCTAAGAACAAGAGTTTATACGATAGGTGTGACACGTTTGTGGCTTTAATGTACTAATCATGCGCAAGGGTGAGACGAATTGGCCAAGCTTTCCAATTGATGAATAAATTTGATACGTTTACCTCCAATGGAAAAAGAAGAGTGTCCCGTATGTTGGTGCGTGATAATGACCGAAAGTTGTCGATCTATGAACATTGTTGGGTATATAAGGGCCTGTCCGGGAGTCGAACCCGGGACCTCTCGCACCCAAAGCGAGAATCATGCCACTAGACCAACAGGCCAATGCAGAGAAAGCTGCCGTCACGCCCTCTGTGTTGCAAATTACTAGAGCGGGAGTTGCAAAATGCACTTTCGTTCTGTCCGTCTGGGTCTCACCATCGGTACCCGTTAAACGCGAATTGCCTCAACACAGCTACCTCATTCACGTGGGCATTATTAATTTTGTCTATTCGGACATAGCACATCACATTATGACTAGTGGAAGGGCTTCTTTCTTCGAGTTGGAAACAGTTGAGCAATGGACTTTGGAGAATGCGGGACTGCAGGTAGTTGGGCTGGAATAAACAAGGTGTAGCAGACTTCAAATAAGAAACCTCGAGTAATGGTCGTTTGGCTTCAGGTATAGGTTCCTTAAAAATGCATTTTGTTTTCGGCAGGACTTGAACCTGCGACCTTCCACGTGTGAGGCGGACGTGATAACCACTACACTACGAAAACAAGCTCGACTTTTTCAAAGGTAAAAGATTTGCGCATTGTTAAGGAGTATGAAATTAAAAAGGATCACTGTGCTCTCAATTAATGCAAACTTCACAAGTGCACTCTTCTGGGGAAATTCAGGCCTTGCAAAGAGCGTATTTAAAATCAGGCTTGCTTTTAAAAATTCTTTGTCTTTGGTGTGTGTGAAACTCGAAGATACTGCGGAATAGAGCAGTCACAAAATGGAAGATTAAGATACTGGAGTGTAACTAAGTTGGACGGAATAAATGCTCTCAACGGTTACCATTAGTGGATCAAAGTCAAAGGAACGTTAAAAATTTCTTCAAAGACATTGTGGGCTGATTGTTTTGTCGACAACTGTTGGAAATAACGAAGCAAGTGAGGCATGAGTAGAAGGAAATCAAAGAATCGTTAACAACAGGTTCTGGACTGGTTGTTCTTTTTGTCAACACTGCTACTTTCATGTCTTAAAATGACAAATTGAAAATGGCCGCAAGAATTTAGAAAGCTCATCGCAGAGTCGTGGTCAAGATTGAGTGGACGTTTGTCCAATCTTGTCGTCGACCAAACGGTCAGACCTGTCTCTGTGGCGCAATCGGTTAGCGCGTTCGGCTGTTTACCGAAAGGTTGGTGGTTCAAGCCCACCCAGGGACGCTTAGTTTTGATTGGCATAGGCCAGTTGTAGGCAAACGAGTCAAGGTTGGCCATGACTAATAGGCCAATCGGAAGATCACTTCGTCACCTTCGTCAAAGCGAGTCTATGTGTGAGGTCTTTGCCTTGAAAGCGATTTTTATTGATCTGTAGAGTGGATTAGGGGCGTTTCCGGGCAACACTAACAGCTTTACAAAAATGTAGGAATCCACGTTTCCTGAAAAATCAACAGGTGGAGCTCATCCCGCCATGGGGCTCCATTTCTCTCACTTGCCATGAATGTCCCAGTGATTTTACACTCTCCAGGTGAACAGGAGTTCCCATCGTTGAACGAATAGAGACCTTGTTTAGAAGTTTACAGCGGATAAACTGCTCTTCATTCCAAGAAAAGACTCGCAGACAAGACATGATTAAACTTGGTAACAATACAACAGCCTGTCTGTGGAGATTTCGGTTTCGATCCCGGTACCTCGCGCATACGAAGTGGGCGCTATATATTCCTCGTTTCCCGAAACCATGCTGGGTAAGTGATAATTATGCGATTTGCACTTAAATGTTAGCCACCGCGATGCTTTGAGCTTCTCATTTCCATCCTCTGTCTTTGCCTCGTCTTCTGTGATCAGATATATTATTGAAGAGAGCATCAAGTTGGAAGAAAGCTAAGGAGTAGACACGAGAGTGACACCATCGACCAGCTATGGAAATGTCACAAGACCACTTGTGAACGTTTGATCTTATGAGTACGAGAGTTTCATGTCATCCAACTCTACGGTTTGGAAGACAACTCGACCAGAAAGTGACCATCCTATGCTTGCTTCAAGTTTCTTAATTGGATCATGAACAATAACGGGAGGTTAGGTGTGACACAAACAGCGGTGATAAATATTGTATTCCAACGCATTTTTATAAAACTTGACGTTTCGTATGCTAGTCAACACACATACACATACACAGCCGAAACGTCAAGTTTTATAAAAATACGTCGGAATACAATGTTTATCAGCGCTGTGTGTGTTATTTTCTTAATCAAGCTACGATGGCCTAAGAACAAGAGTTGATACGATAGGTGTGACACGTTTGTGGCTTTAATGTACTAATCATGCGCAAGGGTGAGACGAATTGGCCAAGCTTTCCAATTGATGAATAAATTCGATACGTTTACCTCCAATGGCAAAAGAAGAGTGTCCCGTATGTTGGCGCGTGATAATGACCGGAAGTTGTAGATCTATGAACATTGTTGGGTATATAAGGGCCTGTCCGGGAGTCGAACCCGGGACCTCTCGCACCCAAAGTGAGAATCATGCCACTAGACCAACAGGCCGTTGCAGAGAAAGCTGCCGTCACGCCCTCTGTGTTGCAAATTACTAGAGCGGGAGTTGCAAAATGTTATTTCTGGCGTATGAGCCTGCGAAGGAGCCAGAAATAAATATTTCGACGGCACGAGATACAACAGGGCCTGGGTTCCAGGCTGGGTGCACCATGGGTAGCCATATCGGGGGTATATAAAGCTGCGTATAACACGTGTACGTCATCTAGGCTTCGAAACCAACCTCTCCTTGGTTTTTTCTTTTACGTTTTTGTCGTTTGTCTTCTGCGTTATGTCCGTCAGCAAAGACGAAGTGTCCGATCTCATTCGCGACTATAACAAGCAGTTAATGGAGTCGTTCTAAGACTCGTTAGCACAAAGCGTTGGTTAAATCAAGCGCTCCAGCGAAGATTCGGCCGAGCAGCAGATGAAAGCAATCAAGCAACTCAAGTACGACAAACCACATAAGTTCAAGAAGAAGGCCAATAAAGACCAGTTTAGCTTTAACGGTAAGCTAGCGGAAAATATTGGTACCGCCTAGTCTGCTGCGGAGATTTGTCAGCTAGAGAAAGTAAAGTCGGATCTCGTGAACGATCCTCGTCCGTTGGAACCCCGCCGTCGACCTCAAGTTCGCAGTTTCAACATCAACCTCTTATGTTGAACGTTCCTGGTTTCCCTTCTCGTCGACCCAATACCGGCTCCTGTTTTGCCTGTGGAAAGCCAGGTCATTGGCGCTCCTGTTGCCTGTCGATGGCCAAGCAAACTTTACATCCTCCTAAATGACTAGCCGACCAAGGACAACAATCAGGTGCAATCTTTTCCAATTTTCTTTGTAGTGATATGTTTTTTGTGGCGGAACGCCGTAATTCAGATCAGCAGTGTCTCGATGTCACATCAGTTTTTTCTGATGTCACCCCCCTAGTTTTAGCCGCGGTTTAGGACTCTTAGAGTACTGTTGATATTTTTGTTCAACCTTCAGTTCGGGGCAGATTTTTCAAGTTTATCGATTTTCGGCGTACTTTGCCAGCTTCTCAGTTCATTTTGAATGTTATTAGCCAAGGTTACAAAATTCCGTTCTTCCAGCTACCCACGCCCTTTTACAAAGTCAACAATGCTTCCGCACGTAGTAACAATTCTTTTGTTACCATAGCTCTTAATGAGCTTGTTAGTCTCAACCTCATCGAAGAAATGTTTTGTGCTCCAGATATTATTAACCCGCTTTCTGTTTCGATCCAACGCTCCGGCAAACAAAGGCTTATCCTGGATCTTAGGCACGTTAACACTTTTATCTTCAAACAGAAATTTAACTGCGAGGACCTGTCTGTGGCTACTCAAGTTTTTGACAAGGGTTTTTATTTATTCAAATTTGTTCTCAAGTCCGGGTGCCATCGCATCGAAATTTTCCCCGATCACTGGTAATTCCTTGCGTTCGCCTGGGATTTTGGCACAGGGATTTTTAGGTATTTTCAATTTTGTGTTTCAGAGCCACGGCCGCTGGAAGTCCGTTCAAGCCAGAGACACCTATGTGGATGATGACCTTGATCAAAGGCTTTCAGTTTCCAAGTCTCTCGGGCTCTAGGAGTTTCCATTCGTTATTTCGCCCAATACTTTGTCTCTCTACGTACTTTTAAGGTTGGTACTCGCCAAGCCGTCCCAAAATAAACTTATTTGCCTTTACATTTTGTCTGTTGATGTTGTGTAGTGGAGTCTAAATATGTTATTTCTGGCGTATGAGCCTGCGAAGGAGCCAGAAATAAATATTTCGACGGCACGAGATACAACAGGGCCTGGGTTCCAGGCTGGGTGCACCATGGGTAGCCATATCGGGGGTATATAAAGCTGCGTATAACACGTGTACGTCATCTAGGCTTCGAAACCAACCTCTCCTTGGTTTTTTCTTTAATTTTTGTTTTTACTTTTGTCTTATGTCCTCCTTAGGAGCAGGCTATTCTCGATTACATTGTAAAGTCCCGTAGGAAGGGCTTTGAGCTTGAGCCTTGGTTCCTACCCAGATTTCCTGCACATTTTTCCCCACAGGGGTTTTTTCTGGCAGGTTTTTTCTGGCCTCCGTTCAAACCGCATTTGCTTTGTTAGCGGTTGCTCAGCTCTACAATTTTTTTTTGTACTTTAGGTTTATATTGTATTTTACTTATATTGTACGTCGGAGTTGAAGATCCCCAGCCTAACTGGCAGCCTGACTGGCACAAAGCTTGAGAGCTTATATGGCGATGTAGGCAGAGATGGCCTGTTTATATTATCACGGTTTAATGTAACGTCGGGATTGATGTTCCCCAGCCTAACTGGCACAAAGCTTATAATGTGAGCTTATATGGGGATGTAGGCCAAGATGGCCTGTTTATATTATCACGGTTTAATGTAACGTCGGAATTGATGTTCCCCAGCCTAACTGGCAGCCTAACTGGCACAAAGCTTATAATGTGAGCTTATATGGGGATGTAGGCCAGGATGGCCTGTTTATATTATCACGGTTTTATGTAACGTCGGAATTGATGTTCCCCAGCCTAACTGGCAGCCTAACTTGCACAAAGCTTATAATGTGAGCTTATATGTGGATGTAGGCCAAGACGCCCTGTTTATATTATCATGGTTTAATGTTATGTCGGAATTGATGTTCCCCAGCCTAACTGGCAGCCTATCTGGCACAAAGCTTATAATGTGAGCTTACATGGGGATGTAGGCCAAGATGCCCTGTTTATATTATCACGGTTTAATGTTATGTCGGAATTGATGTTCCCCTGCCTAACTGACAGCCTATCTGGCACAAAGCTTATAATGTAGAGCTTATCTGGGGAAGTCGGCCAATATGGCCTGTTTATCTTATAGTTAAATGTAATGACGGAGCTGTTGTTCCCCAGCCTAACTGGTACCAAGACTGATTGCTTATTCGGAGAAGTAGCCTAT
The DNA here is from genome assembly GCF_036669925.1 of Montipora capricornis. Lineage (NCBI taxonomy): Eukaryota > Metazoa > Cnidaria > Anthozoa > Scleractinia > Acroporidae > Montipora > Montipora capricornis. Next base: position 46,668,372 of record NC_090889.1, read on the forward strand.
ATGTTTTGCGTATTAAAGTGTTGTGGCTCGCCAGCCCTACTGGCACTAGCAAACGGCTTGTACGTGCGGAGATAGCTTTATCCTTGGTTGCTTTTCTAGGATTTGTCACGTATATTGTAAATTGTTTGTGTTATATAGTGTTCGGGTTGGTTCTTGCCAGGCCCTCCGTCTTACCGCATTTGTTTTAGTTGTAAGCGGTAGCTCAGCTCTGCTAGTTTTCTTATCTTATGTACTTGTTTGGTTTTTCATAGTTGTCTAGATGTTCCTTTACTTAATATATTTACGTTAGATGTATATGAATTTAATCACTTGATATTTTACATGCTTGTTTTCTATGTATGATTAGTTCAGCTGTCCTGTGACCGCTCTTTAAGTGGCGAGATATGTCTAGCTTTACGTAGTTTGATTGCTTAAAATGCGACAGACTTCTTGTAAGGGGTGTTAGGCATTTGTTTACCCTTGTTTTCGTACCCTAGCCTTTTCTGGTAGCCTAACTGGCAATTGCCCTACATGCCTTGTTGGGTACGTTAGTAAACGATTTTCATTTTTTTCCCGGCGCTCAGCCTCTGCAATCCTTCAGTGTTCTCTGTCCCAGTTATTCGTTGATCAGAGTTTTATTTAGTTTCCCCAGCCTAACTGGCAGCCTAACCGGCAGCTTTACTGGCAGTCTAACTGACACTAAGCCTGCGTGCTTAAATGGGCGATTCAGGTCAATATCGGCCAGATGTGGCAGTTCTTTCAAGTTCTCTTGGTGAAAGCTAGTTTATTTACGAGTGTTGTACACTAGTTATTTACCTACTGCTGTATTATACGTACTTTTAAGGTTGGTACTCGCCAAGCCGTCCCAAAATAAACTTATTTGCCTTTACATTTTGTCTGTTGATGTTGTGTAGTGGAGTCTAAATATGCACTTTCCTTCTGTCCGTCTGGGTCTGACCATCGGTACCCGTTAAACGCGAATTGCCTCAACACAGCTACTTCAGTCACGTGGTCATTGACAAATGATACAATTCAGACATAGCACACCACATTACGACCAGTAGAAGGGTTTCTTTCTTCGATTTGAAAACAGATGATCAATGGACTTTGGAGAATGCGGGACTGCAGGTAGTTGGGCTGGAATAAACAAGGTGTAGCAGACTTCAAATAAGAAACCTCGACTAATGTTCGTTTGGCTTCAGGTATCGGTTCCTTAAAAATGCATTTTGTTTTCGGCAGGACTTGAACCTGCGACCTTCCGCGTGTGAGGCGGACGTGATAACCACTACACTACGAAAACAAGCTCGACTTTATGAAAGGTAAAAGATTTGAGCATTGTTAAGGAGTATGAAATTAAAAAGGATCACTGTGCTCTCAATTAATCCAAACTTCACAAGTGCACTCTTCTGAGGAAATTCAGGCCTTGCGAAGAGCGTATTTAAAATCAGGCTTGCTTTTAAAAATTCTTTGTCTTTGGTGTGTGTGAAACTCGAAGATACTGCGGAATAGAGCAGTCACAAAATGGAAGATTAAGATACTAGAGTGTAACTAAGTTGCACGGAATAAATGCTCTCAACGGTTACCATTAGTGGATCAAAGTCAAAGGAACGTTAAAAATTTCTTCAAAGACATTGTGGGCTGATTGTTTTGTCGACAACTGTTGGAAATAACGAAGCAAGTGAGGCATGAGTAGAAGGAAATCAAAGAATCGTTAACAACAGGTTCTGGACTGGTTGTTCTTTTTGTCAACACTGCTACTTTCATGTCTTAAAATGACAAATTGAAAATGGCCGCAAGAATTTAGAAAGCTCATCGCAGAGTCGTGGTCAAGATTGAGTGGACGTTTGTCCAATCTTGTCGTCGACCAAACGGTCAGACCTGTCTCCGTGGCGCAATCGGTTAGCGCGTTCGGCTGTTAACCGAAAGGTTGGTGGTTCAAGCCCACCCAGGGACGCTTAGTTTTGATTGGCATAGGCCACTTGTAGGCAAACGAGTCAAGGTTGGCCATGAACAAGGGGCCAATCGGAAGATCACTTCGTCACCTTCGTCAAAGCGAGTCTATGTGTGAGGTCTTTGCCTTGAAAGCGATTTTTATTGATCTGTAGAGTGGATTAGGGGCGTTTTCGGGCAACACTAACAGCTTTACAAAAATGGAGGAATCCACGTTTCCTGAAAAATCAACAGGTGGAGCTCATCCCGCCATGGGGCTCCATTTCTCTCACTTGCCATGAATGTCCCAGTGATTTTACACTCTCCAGGTGAACAGGAGTTTCCATCGTTGAACGAATAGAGACCTTGTTTAGAAGTTTACAGCGGATAAACTGCTCTTCATTCCAAGAAAAGACTCGCAGACAAGACGTGATTAAACTTGGTAACAATACAACAGCCTGTCTGTGGAGATTTCGGTTTCGATCCCGGTACCTCCCGCATACGAAGTGGGCGCTATATATTCCTCGTTTCCCGAAACCATGCTGGGTAAGTGATAATTATGCGATTTGCACTTAAATGTTAGCCACCGCGATGCCCTTGAGCTTCTCATTTCCATCCTCTGTCTTTGCCTCGTCTTCTGTGATCAGATATATTATTGAAGAGAGCATCAAGTTGGAAGAAAGCTAAGGAGTAGGCACGAGAGTGACACCATCGACCAGCTATGGAAATGTCACAAGACCACTTGTGAACGTTTGATCTTATGAGTACGAGAGTTTCATGTCATCCAGCTCTACGGTTTGGAAGACAACTCGACCAGAAAGTGACCATCCTATGCTTGCTTCAAGTTTCTTAATTGGATCATGAACAACAACGGGAGGTTAGGTGTGACACAAACAGCGGTGATAAACATTGTATTCCAACGCATTTTTATAAAACTTGACGTTTCGTATGCTAGTCAACAGACATACACATACACATACGAAACGTCAAGTTTTATAAAAATGCGTCGGAATACAATGTCTATCAGCGCTGTTTGTGTTATTTTCTTAATCAAGCTACGATGGCCTAAGAACAAGAGTTTATACGATAGGTGTGACACGTTTGTGGCTTTAATGTACTAATCATGCGCAAGGGTGAGACGAATTGGCCAAGCTTTCCAATTGATGAATAAATTCGATACGTTTACCTCCAATGGCAAGAGAAGAGTGTCCCGTATGTTGGGGCGTGATAATGACCGGAAGTTGTTGATCTATGAACATTGTTGGTTCTATAAGGGCCTGTCCGGGAGTCGAACCCGGGACCTCTCGCACCCAAAGCGAGAATCATGCCACTAGACCAACAGGCCGTTGCAGAGAAAGCTGCCGTCACGCCCTCTGTGTTGCAAATTACTAGAGCGGGAGTTGCAAAATGCACTTTCCTTCTGTCCGTCTGGGTCTGACCATCGGTACCCGTTAAACGGGAATTGCCTCAACACAGCTACTTCAGTCACGTGGTCATTAACAAATGAGACAATTCAGACATAGCACACCACATTACGACCAGTGGAAGGGTTTCTTTCTTCGATTTGAAAACAGATGATCAATGGACTTTGGAGAATGCGGGACTGCAGGAAGTTTGGCTGGAATAAACAAGGTGTAGCAGACTTCAAATAAGAAACCTCGAGTTATGGTCGTTTAGCTTCAGGTATAGGTTCCTTAAAAATGCATTTTGTTTTCGGCAGGACTTGAACCTGCGACCTTCCGCGTGTGAGGCGGACGTGATAACCACTACACTACGAAAACAAGCTCGACTGTATGGATGGTAAAAGATTTGCGCATTGTTAAGGAGTATGAAATTAAAAAGGATCACTGTGCTCTCAATTAATCCAAACTTCACAAGGGCACTCTTCTGATGTAAGGCTTTTCTTTTAAGAATGAAGAAATTCAGGCCTTGCGAAGAGCGTATTTAAAATCAGGCTTGCTTTTAAAAATTCTTTGTCTTTGGTGTGTGTGAAACTCGAAGATACTGCGGAATAGAGCAGTCACCAAATGGAACATTAAGATACTGGAGTGTAACTAAGTTGCACGGAATAAATGCTCTCAACGGTTACCATTAGTGGATCAAAGTCAAAGGAACGTTAAAAATTTCTTCAAAGACATTGTGGGCTGATTGTTTTGACGACAACTGTTGGAAATAACGAAGCAAGTGAGGCATGAGTAGAAGGAAATCAAAGAATCGTTAACAACAGGTTCTGGACTGGTTGTTCTTTTTGTCAACACTGCTACTTTCATGTCTGAAAAGGACAAATTGAAAATGGCCGCAAGAATTTACAAAGCTAATCGCAGAGTCGTGGTCAAGATTGAGTGGACGTTTGTCCAATCTTGTCCTCGACCAAACGGTCAGACCTGTCTCTGTGGCGCAATCGGTTAGCGCGTTCGGCTGTTAACCGAAAGGATGGTGGTTCAAGCCCACCCAGGGACGCTTAGTTTTGATTGGCATAGACCACTTGTAGGGAATTGAGTCAAGGTTGGCCATGAACAAGGGGCCAATCGGAAGATCACTTCGTCACCTTCGTCAAAGCGAGTCTATGTGTGAGGTCTTTGCCTTGAAAGCGATTTTTATTGATCTGTAGAGTGGATTAGGGGCGTTTTCGGGCAACACTAACAGCTTTACAAAAATGGAGGAATCCACGTTTCCTGAAAAATCAACAGGTGGAGCTCATCCCGCCATGGGGCTCCATTTCTCTCACTTGCCATGAATGTCCCAGTGATTTTACACTCTCCAGGTGAACAGGAGTTCCCATCGTTGAACGAATATAGACCTTGTTTAGAAGTTTACAGCGGATAAACTGCTCTTCATTCCAAGAAAAGACTCGCAGACAAGACGTGATTAAACTTGGTAACAATACAACAGCCTGTCTGTGGAGATTTCGGTTTCGATCCCGAAACCTCCCGCATACGAAGTGGGCGCTATATATTCCTCGTTTCCCGAAACCATGCTGGGTAAGTGATAATTATGCGATTTGCACTTAAATGTTAGCCACCGCGATGCCCTTGAGCTTCTCATTTCCATCCTCTGTCTTTGCCTCGACACCTCGTCTTCTGTGATCAGATATATTATTGAAGAGAGCATCAAGTTGGAAGAAAGCTAAGGAGTAGGCACGAGAGTGACACCATCGACCAGCTATGGAAATGTCACAAGACCACTTGTGAACGTTTGATCTTATGAGTACGAGAGTTTCATGTCATCCAGCTCTACGGTTTGGAAGACAACTCGACAAGAAAGTGACCATCCTATGCTTGCTTCAAGTTTCTTAATTGGATCATGAACAACAACGGGAGGTTAGGTGTGACACAAACAGCGGTGATAAACATTGTATTCCAAGGCATGTTTATAAAACTTGACGTTTCGTATGCTAGTCAACAGACATACACATACACATACGAAACGTCAAGTTTTATAAAAATGCGTCGGAATACAATGTCTATCAGCGCTGTTTGTGTTATTTTCTTAATCAAGCTACGATGGCCTAAGAACAAGAGTTTATACGATAGGTGTGACACGTTTGCGGCTTTAATGTACTAATCATGCGCAAGGGTGAGACGAATTGGCCAAGCTTTCCAATTGATGAATAAATTCGATACGTTTACCTCCAATGGCAAAAGAAGAGTGTCCCGTATGTTGGGGCGTGTTAATGACCGAAAGTTGTTGATCTATGAACATTGTTGGGTATATAAGGGCCTGTCCGGGAGTCGAACCCGGGACCTCTCGCACCCAAAGCGAGAATCATGCCACTAGACCAACAGGCCGTTGCAGAGAAAGCTGCCGTCACGCCCTCTGTGTTGCAAATTACTAGAGCGGGAGTTGCAAAATGCACTTTCCTTCTGTCCGTCTGGGTCTGACCATCGGTACCCGTTAAACGCGAATTGCCTCAACACAGCTACTTCAGTCACGTGGTCATTAACAAATTAGACAATTCAGACATAGCACACCACATTACGACCAGTGGAAGGGTTTCTGTCTTCGATTTGAAAACAGATGATCAATGGACTTTGGAGAATGCGGGACTGCAGGTAGTTGGGCTGGAATAAACAAGGTGTAGCAGACTTCAAATAAGAAACCTCGAGTTATGGTCGTTTAGCTTCAGGTATAGGTTCCTTAAAAATGCCTTTTGTTTTCGGCAGGACTTGAACCTGCGACCTTCCGCGTGTGAGGCGGACGTGATAACCACTACACTACGAACTCAAGCTCGACTTTGTGAAGGGTAAAAGATTTGCGCATTGTTAAGGAGTATGAAATTAAAAAGGATCACTGTGCTCTCAATTAATCCAAACTTCACAAGGGCACTCTTCTGATGTAAGGCTTTTCTTTTAAGAATGAAGAAATTCAGGCCTTGCGAAGAGCGTATTTAAAATCAGGCTTGCTTTTAAAAATTCTTTGTCTTTGGTGTGTGTGAAACTCGAAGATACTGCGGAATAGAGCAGTCACAAAATGGAACATTAAGATACTGGAGTGTAAACTAAGTTGCACGGAATAAATGCTCTCAACTGTTACCATTAGTGGATCAAAGTCAAATGAACGTTAAAAATTTCTTCAAAGACATTGTGGGCTGATTGTTTTGTCGACAACTGTTGGAAATAACGAAGCAAGTGAGGCATGAGTAGAAGGAAATCAAAGAATCGTTAACAACAGGTTCTGGACTGGTTGTTCTTTTTGTCAACACTGCTACTTTCATGTCTGAAAAGGACAAATTGAAAATGGCCGCAAGAATTTAGAAAGCTCATCGCAGAGTCGTGGTCAAGATTGAGTGGACGTTTGTCCAATCTTGTCGTCGACCAAACGGTCAGACCTGTCTCTGTGGCGCAATCGGTTAGCGCGTTCGGCTGTTAACCGAAAGGTTGGTGGTTCAAGCCCACCCAGGGACGCTTAGTTTTTGATTGGCATAGGCCAGTTGTAGGGAAACGAGTCAAGGTTGGCCATGACAAAGGGGCCAATCGGAAGATCACTTCGTCACCTTCGTCAAAGCGAGTCTATGTGTGAGGTCTTTGCCTTGAAAGCGATTTTTATTGATCTGTAGAGTGGATTAGGGGTGTTTTCGGGCAACACTAACAGCTTTACAAAAACGGAGGAATCCACGTTTCCTGAAAAATCAACAGGTGGAGCTCATCCCGCCATGGGGCTCCATTTCTCTCACTTGCCATGAATGTCCCAGTGATTTTACACTCTCCAGGTGAACAGGAGTTCCCATCGTTGAACGAATATAGACCTTGTTTAGAAGTTTACAGCGGATAAACTGCTCTTCATTCCAAGAAAAGACTCGCAGACAAGACGTGATTAAACTTGGTAACAATACAACAGCCTGTCTGTGGAGATTTCGGTTTCGATCCCGGTACCTCCCGCATACGAAGTGGGCGCTATATATTCCTCGTTTCCCGAAACCATGCTGGGTAAGTGATAATTATGCGATTTGCACTTAAATGTTAGCCACCGCGATGCCCTTGAGCTTCTCATTTCCATCCTCTGTCTTTGCCTCGTCTTCTGTGATCAGATATATTATTGAAGAGAGCATCAAGTTGGAAGAAAGCTAAGGAGTAGGCACGAGAGTGACACCATCGACCAGCTATGGAAATGTCACAAGACCACTTGTGAACGTTTGATCTTATGAGTACGAGAGTTTCATGTCATCCAGCTCTACGGTTTAGAAGACAACTCGACCAGAAAGTGACCATGCTATGCTTACTTCAAGTTTCTTAATTGGATCATGAACAACAACGGGAGGTTAGGTGTGACACAAACAGCGGTGATAAACATTGTATTCCAACGCATTTTTATAAAACTTGACGTTTCGTATGCTAGTCAACACACATACACATACACATCCGAAACGTCAAGTTTTATAAAATACGTCGGAACACAATGTTTATCAGCGCTGTTTGTGTTAATTTCTTAATCAAGCTACGATGGCCTAAGAACAAGAGTTTATACGATAGGTGTGACACGTTTGTGGCTTTAATGTACTAATCATGCGCAAGGGTGAGACGAATTGGCCAAGCTTTGCAATTGATGAATAAATTTGATACGTTTACCTCCAATGGCAAAAGAAGATTGTCCCGTATGTTGGGGCGTGATAATGACCTGAAGTTGTTGATCTATGAAAATTGTTGGGTATATAAGGGCATTTCCGAGAGTCGAACCCGGGACCTCTCGCACCCAAAGCGAGAATCATGCCACTAGACCAACAGGCCGTTGCAGAGAAAGCTGCCGTCACGCCCTATGTGTTGCAAATTACTAGAGCGGGAGTTGCAAAATGCACTTTCCTTCTGTCCATCTGGGTCTGACCATCGGTACCCGTTAAACGCGAATTGCCTCAACACAGCTACTTCAGTCACGTGGTCATTAACAAATTAGACAATTCAGACATAGCACACCACATTACGACCAGTGGAAGGGTTTCTGTCTTCGATTTGAAAACAGATGATCAATGGACTTTGGAGAATGCGGGACTGCAGGTAGTTGGGCTGGAATAAACAAGGTGTAGCAGACTTCAAATAAGAAACCTCGAGTTATGGTCGTTTGGCTTCAGGTATAGGTTCCTTAAAAATGCATTTTGTTTTCGGCAGGACTTGAACCTGCGACCTTCCGCGTGTGAGGCGGACGTGATAACCACTACACTACGAAAACAAGCTCGACTTTATGAAAGGTAAAAGATTTGCGCATTGTTAAGGAGTATGAAATTAAAAAGTGGTTCGTTCTAACACGAAATTAATGCCTGACATTTTATGAGGCATACGTAACAATGCCTTATGTAATAGATTAATAAGATCGTTGAAGCCGACACTACTAGTCGCAGATTTGAGAGACACCAATGGGTATGTAAATATCGTTCTTTGTTAATGTCTATTAATCCCGGCATTTGTTAACTACAAGTCTAATCTGTTGATAGATTTCGAATACTTTCCTGTAAACAAGATGAGTGAATAAACTGTGGAATATTTGGAACCTTGGCGATTGTTGCGACTAGCAGTACATTCGAAATCCAGCCGGTATAATGGCGGAAGACGCCCTGAAGATAGGTAGAAATGCGAAGACAAGATTCACGAGAAAAAAGAACGAATTCTTCAAGGCGATAGCTGAAAATAAAGGTACTGAGATCCTGAGAACAAAGTTTAAAGAGCTTACCGAGGCCTGGTCTACAGTGGAAGGTAAGCATGACATTTATTTAATGTACCTATCCGAGGAGGAGATTGCGACAAATGAAAATTAAATGGATCGATGAACTACAAGAAGAATATAATGAAGCATCGGCGGTATACGCAAAGTATGAAAATGAAAAACAATTGATTGAACAAAAGGAAAAGGAAGAATTGAACCGCCAGCATATGATGAAACTTCGAGAAGAAGAGTTTCAAAGGATAGTTCAACAGACCATTATAAAGAAGAAATCCGCGGAAGCAATCTTTGAGGCACTTGTCGAACATGTTAAAAATGTGATTGAAACGAGAGCGGATGACGAAAACGCAGGGATAGCGTTGCGTAAAACTGAAAAGGAAATCGAGCTTGCGCTAGCAGACTGTAAGAGCGCGCACAATAAATTACTTGAGATATTAAACGAGGCCACAGCTGAAAATGAAATCGAATGGATTCGAAGAATTCAAACATGTTACAATGAGACAATTGAAACAATTCAAACTTTCACCGCCAGGACAGAAAACAGAAATAACGCCAGACAAAATTGTGCACTTCGCATTGAAAAGGCTAAAATGCCATCTTTTAATGGAACAATCAGAGAATATCCACAATTTAAGCAGGATTTTCAAAAACAAGTGATGCCAACATTGGATAAAAACAGCGCGTGCTACATTCTACTCTCGTGCTTGGAAAGAGAGCCAGCGGAAACAGTAAAAAGCGTAGATGATGATATAAAAGAGATGTGGAAACGACTCGACGAAAAATACGGAGATCCAGCTAAATTAACGGACGCAATCATTAATACAATTCAAGACGTAAGAAACGTTAAAGAGGGGGAGAACAAAAGATTCATAGAATTGGTTGATGCTGTAGAAGATGGATATAAAGATCTGAAAAGACTTGGATTGGAAAGAGAAATCACAACCACAAGTTCAGTTAGCATAATTGAAAGAAAACTACCTGCTAATATAAAAAGGGAATGGGCTAAATTGGTTAGCGCAGACAATAGCGTGGTAAACAAAACCGACAAATTTCCAAGCCTTCTTAACTTTCTCCTCAGCCAGAAAAGAGCAATTGAATATGATACCACAGAGCTACGACTTACTACTACCTCACCAATAAAAGGCTCAGCACATTATGCAAAAACAAACAAAGATTCAGTAGAAAGACGAGAAGACAGCACCCGCCCCCAAAATAGTAAATGTTTATTCCACAGGGAATCAGATCATTGGACGAGCGACTGTAAATTCTACCTATCAAAACCAAATGAAGATAAAATGAAAACATTGAAGGAAAAGGGAGCCTGCTGGTCGTGTTTACGAAGAGACTGCTTGAGACACAGACTGCTTGAATGTAGGAAGAAGAGACCTTGCGGCGTGAACGGATGCACCAAATGGCATCACCAGACACTTCATAAAGATGAAAAAATTGAAACCGCTTTACAAGGAATCTCCGGGTCCGCAAGTGTATGTGACAACAACATCGCAGACTCTTGTCTATTGCAGATACAGCGAATCGCCACAAAGCGCCGTTGGGTCAATGTTCTATGGGATAGCGGAGCTTCACTCTGTTTCATTACAAATGACAAAGCAAAAGCCGAGCGACTGAAAGGAACGAAAGTTGAACTTTCCATAATCAAAGTAGGAGGAGACAATGAGAAAATCACATCCACTAGATACAAACTTTCACTAATAGACAAACAAGGTCAAGAAGTTCAATTTGACGTATACGGAATCGATAAAATTACTTCAGACCTACAGAGCGTAAACGTGAACGGAATCATTCAACTATTTAAAGATATTTCTAAAGATGATATATCAAGACCATCAGGAACAATTGATGTCTTAACTGGTTACGAATACGCGGCGTATCATCCACAGAGTGAGCAAACTTCAGGACACCTTCCTCTACTAAAAAATCGCTTTGGAAGATGCATTGGTGGAACACACCCCTTTATCAAGGAAACGACACGAAACCACATGCTCAATCACATAAATGTCAACACAGCAATTGTCCGAGTTGAAGATTTCTATAACATAGAGAACCTTGGAATCGGATGTTCACCCCGCTGCGGTGGATGTAAGTGTGGGAAATGTTCTTTAGGGGCCCAAAACTTCACCATAAAGGAAGAAAAAGAATTACAACTGATCGAAAGCAAGCTGGAGTACAATAAAGAAGAAAAGAGATGGCTTACAGAATATCCATGGATTCGGGATCCCGCCCAATTGCCTGATAATAAAAGGGCTGCTATGGGAATGCTCATATCAACTGAAAAAAGATTAGCAAAAAATAAAGAACACGCTAACGTTTATCAGAAACAAATTGAAGATATGATCGAACGAGAAGTCGCACGAAAACTCTCGCAAACAGAACTCAAAAACTACAAAGGACCAATTCACTACATTTCTCATCATGAAGTTTTGAAGCCAGATTCCAAATCAACTCCAGTAAGAATCGTGTTTAATAGCAGCGCACGTTACATGGGACACATGCTCAATGACTACTGGGCTAAAGGACCACACCTACTTAATGATCTCTTGGGAGTACTCATAAGGTTCAGAGAAAACAACATTGCAATGATAGGTGATATCAAGAAAATGTATCATACAGTCAAGATCAAAACTATTGAGCAACATACACATAGATTTCTATGGAGAGATATGGACACTGGAAGACCACCAGACACGTATGTAATACAAAGAGTGTCATTTGGAGACAAACCATCGGGGACGATCGCTACTGTTGCATTGAGAAAAACAGCAGAAATGGGAGCGGATAGATATCCCGAAGCGACTCAGGTCATCAAAGAAAACACGTATATGGATGACATAATAGAGAGTGTTCCCACCAAAGAAAAAGCGACAAAACTCGCTAAGGATATAGAAGCCTTACTTGACGAAGGAAAAGAATAATTCTATCACAAGTGAATAGCATTTATGATCCTCTTGGTTTAACAGGACCATTTACAGTCAGAGCAAAGATTTTGATGAGGGAACTATGGGGAATCGAAAATAAACTAGGTTGGGATGATGCAATTCCTGAAAGGTACAAACAATACTGGAAACAATTTTGCCAGGATATGCAGGAAATGAACAGCATCACATTCAAGAGATGCGTGAAACCAAAGGATGCAACAAGTGAACAACCGACGTTAATCATCTTCAGTGATGGATCCAGCAACGCCTTTGGTGCCTGTGCATATGTAAGATGGAAACTCAATAATGGACGATATAGCTGCAGACTTATACTATCAAAAAATCGACTCGCACCGATAAAAAAGATGTCCATTGATAGAATTGAACTGTGTGGAGCTTTGTTAAACTCAAGACTAAAAGCATTTCTATTCACACAATGTAGATACAAGTTTGTAAAGTGCTACCAGATCGTGGACTCCCAAATAGTGCATAGCATGATACAGAAAGAATCGTACGGAATTAATACCTTCGCCGCAACCCGCGTAGGAGACATACAACAGAATACAAACCCCAAAGAATGGTTTTGGATGGAAAGTAAATATAACATAGCAGATTGGTTAACTCGTGGTAAGAAACCTAATGAAATAAACTTGGACAGCGCCTGGCAAAATGGACCCAGCTTCCTTGAGTTCCCCCGAATCCGAATGGCCAATACACAAAACACTGACAAAGGAGCAACTTCCTGAATTAATCAAAATAGCATCCACTATAACCAAACCTTTCAGAAAAGATGACAAGGACACATTGGCGTCAAGAATCAACATCGACAGATATTCAGATTTTGGAAAACTAATCAGAGTGACAGCCAGAATTTTGACAATGTACCAAAGAAAACCGAAATCTTCCTTCAAACACGCCGGACAGTCACTAACGCCAAGTGATATAGCAAAGGCAGAAAAATTCTGGATTATGGAAGCGCAAAAAAGCATGTATAAAGACGTTGAAAAAGGACGATACAAACGCCTGTGCCCCAGAAAGAATACAGATGGAATATACGTGGTTGGAGGACGGGGAGAAAGGTGGATTGAGATGAGTCACAACAAAAATGAAGTTATCCTTCTTCCTTATGATCATCGATTTTCACGTCTATATAGTGAACATATCCATAAAAGAGGCCACCTTGGTGTTCTCTCGACAGCCAGTAAAATTCGCACAAGATTCTGGATTGTCAAATTACTGAAGATGGTCAAGTCTATCAGATACAACTGCGTAATATGCAAGAAACTAGACAAAAGACTGACTGAGCAAATTATGGGAAAATTACCAGAGGACAGATTAAAGCCGTCTCCCGCCTGGACTTGCACTGCTATTGATCTATTTGGACCATTCAAAATTCGAGACGAGGTGAAGAAAAGAACGACTGGGAAAACATATGGAGTGATCTTCAACTGTTTAGGCACCCGCGCAGTACATGTAGATCTAGCCGCGGATTATAGCACTGAGAAATTCCTTATGGTCCTGCGAAGATTTGCATCTATTCGAGGGTATCCTTCGAAACTATATTCCGACAATGGACCTCAGCTGGTTGCCGCAAATGAAGAATTAAAAAATGTGGTACAAGGTTGGAATCAAGAGCAACTAAAAGAATTTGGCGTGATGGAAGGATTCAAGTGGGATTTTGCCCCAGCTGATGCACCATGGCAAAACGGAGTGTCAGAAGCGTTAGTGAAATCGGTGAATCGAGCGATAACAGCAGCTATAAGTGATCATGTCATGGCATTCTCAGAACTCCAAACCGTTTGCTTCGAGGTAGCAAACCTTGTAAATGAAAGACCTATCGGAAGACACCCTACGTCTCCAGATGATGGCACTTATTTACGTCCCAATGACTTACTACTAGGCAGAGCAACTTCACGAGTGCCAAGCGGGCCTTTCAGAGAGCCTTCCAATCCTCGTCAGCGATTCGAATTTGTCCAGAATGTTGTGAACTACTTCTGGAAGAAATGGACAAGGGACTACTTTCCAAGCTAACTAATTCATCCAAAGTGGCACACGGCTCAACGCAATCTTAGGGAAGGTGACGTAGTGCTCATCCAAGATACTAACCAAATCAGAGGACAATGGAAACTTGGTGTCGTCCTCAAGACATTTCCTGGAGAAGACGGAAGAGTCAGGAGAGTACAAGTACAGTACAAAAATCCCAAACCGGGGGAAGCCGTCAGCGAATATCATGGAAGAGGCTTTGTTACCGTCGAGCGAGCAGTGAATAAATTGGTTGTTCTTATACCAAAAGAGGAAGCAGAAGATAAAACCAAACCTGATTGTTTCCTTTCAGTATCTTTTGAACTTTGACTCTAGTTAAAACTTTTTCATGCCCGGGGGAGTGTTTCGTTCTAACACGAAATTAATGCATGACGTTTTATGAGGCATACGTAACAATGCTTTATGTAATAGATTAATAAGATCGTTGAAGCCGACACTACTAGTCGCAGATTTGAGAGACACCAATGGGTATGTAAATATCGTTCTTTGTTAATGTCTATTAATCCCGGCATTTGTTAACTACAAGTCTAATCTGTTGATAAATTTCGAATACTTTCCTGTAAACAAGATGAGTGAATAAACTGTGGAATATTTGGAACCTTGGCGATTATTGCGACTAGCAGTACAAAAAGGGTCACTGTGCTCTCAATTAATCCAAACTTCACAAGTGAACACTCTTCTGATGTAAGGCTTTTCTTTTAAGAATGAGGAAATTCAGGCCTTGCGAAGAGCGTATTTAAAATCAGGCTTGCTTTTAAAAATTCTTTGTCTTTGGTGTGTGTGAAACTCGAAGATACTGCGGAATAGAGCAGTCACAAAATGGAAGATTAAGATACTGGAGTGTAACTAAGTTGCACGGAATCAATGCTCTCAACGGTTACCATTAGTGGATCAAAGTCAAAGGAACGTTAAAAATTTCTTCAAAGACATTGTGGGCTGATTGTTTTGTCGACAACTGTTGGAAATAACGAAGCAAGTGAGGCATGAGTAGAAGGAAATCAAAGAATCGTTAACAACAGGTTCTGGACTGGTTGTTCTTTTTGTCAACACTGCTACTTTCATGTCTGAAAAGGACAAATTGAAAATGGCCGCAAGAATAGAAAGCTCATCGCAGAGTCGTGGTCAAGATTGAGTGGACGTTTGTCCAATCTTGTCCTCGACCAAACGGTCAGACCTGTCTCTGTGGCGCAATCGGTTAGCGCGTTCGGCTGTTAACCGAAAGGATGGTGGTTCAAGCCCACCCAGGGACGCTTAGTTTTGATTGGCATAGACCAGTTGTAGGCAAACGAGTCAAGGTTGGCCATGACAAAGGGGCCAATCGGAAGATCACTTCGTCACCTTCGTCAAAGCGAGTCTATGTGTGAGGTCTTTGCCTTGAAAGCGATTTTTATTGATCTGTAGAGTGGATTAGGGGTGTTTTCGGGCAACACTAACAGCTTTACAAAAACGGAGGAATCCACGTTTCCTGAAAAATCAACAGGTGGAGCTCATCCCGCCATGGGGCTCCATTTCTCTCACTTGCCATGAATGTCCCAGTGATTTTACACTCTCCAGGTGAACAGGAGTTCCCATCGTTGAACGAATATAGACCTTGTTTAGAAGTTTACAGCGGATAAACTGCTCTTCATTCCAAGAAAAGACTCGCAGACAAGACGTGATTAAACTTGGTAACAATACAACAGCCTGTCTGTGGAGATTTCGGTTTCGATCCCGGTACCTCCCGCATACGAAGTGGGCGCTATATATTCCTCGTTTCCCGAAACCATGCTGGGTAAGTGATAATTATGCGATTTGCACTTAAATGTTAGCCACCGCGATGCCCTTGAGCTTCTCATTTCCATCCTCTGTCTTTGCCTCGACACCTCGTCTTCTGTGATCAGATATATTATTGAAGAGAGCATCAAGTTGGAAGAAAGCTAAGGAGTAGGCACGAGAGTGACACCATCGACCAGCTATGGAAATGTCACAAGACCACTTGTGAACGTTTGATCTTATGAGTACGAGAGTTTCATGTCATCCAGCTCTACGGTTTGGAAGACAACTCGACAAGAAAGTGACCATCCTATGCTTGCTTCAAGTTTCTTAATTGGATCATGAACAACAACGGGAGGTTAGGTGTGACACAAACAGCGGTGATAAACATTGTATTCCAAGGCATTTTTATAAAACTTGACGTTTCGTATGCTAGTCAACAGACATACACATACACATACGAAACGTCAAGTTTTATAAAAATGCGTCGGAATACAATGTCTATCAGCGCTGTTTGTGTTATTTTCTTAATCAAGCTACGATGGCCTAAGAACAAGAGTTTATACGATAGGTGTGACACGTTTGTGGCTTTAATGTACTAATCATGCGCAAGGGTGAGACGAATTGGCCAAGCTTTCCAATTGATGAATAAATTCGATACGTTTACCTCCAATGGCAAGAGAAGAGTGTCCCGTATGTTGGGGCGTGATAATGACCGGAAGTTGTTGATCTATGAACATTGTTGGGTATATAAGGGCCTGTCCGGGAGTCGAACCCGGGACCTCTCGCACCCAAAGCGAGAATCATGCCACTAGACCAACAGGCCGTTGCAGAGAAAGCTGCCGTCACGCCCTCTGTGTTGCAAATTACTAGAGCGGGAGTTGCAAAATGCACTTTCCTTCTGTCCGTCTGGTTCTGACCATCGGTACCCGTTAAACGCGAATTGCCTCAACACAGCTACTTCAGTCACGTGGTCATTAACAAATGAGACAATTGTGACATAGCACACCATATTACGAGCAGTGGAAGGGGTTCTTTCTACGATTTGAAAACAGATGATCAATGAACTTTGGAGAATGCGGGACTGCAGGTAGTTGGGCAAGGTGTAGCAGACTTCAAATAAGAAACCTCGAGTTATGGTCGTTTAGCTTCAGGTATAGGTTCCTTAAAAATGCATTTTGTTTTCGGCAGGACTTGAACCTGCGACCTTCCGCGTGTGAGGCGGACGTGATAACCACTACACTACGAAAACAAGCTCGACTGTATGGATGGTAAAAGATTTGCGCATTGTTAAGGAGTATGAAATTAAAAAGGATCACTGTGCTCTCAATTAATCCAAACTTCACAAGGGCACTCTTCTGATGTAAGGCTTTTCTTTTAAGAATGAAGAAATTCAGGCCTTGCGAAGAGCGTATTTAAAATCAGGCTTGCTTTTAAAAATTCTTTGTCTTTGGTGTGTGTGAAACTCGAAGATACTGCGGAATAGAGCAGTCACAAAATGGAACATTAAGATACTGGAGTGTAACTGCACGGAATCAATGCTCTCAACGGTTACCATTAGTGGATCAAAGTCAAAGGAACGTTAAAAATTTCTTCAAAGACATTGTGGGCTGATTGTTTTGTCGACAACTGTTGGAAATAACGAAGCAAGTGAGGCATGAGTACAAAGAAATCAAAGAATCGTTAACAACAGGTTCTGGACTGGTTGTTCTTTTTGTCAACACTGCTACTTTCATGTCTGAAAAGGACAAATTGAAAATGGCCGCAAGAATTAAGAAAGCTCATTTAAAATCCGAAAACAAAGATTTGAAAATCCGACAATAAAGTTGTAAAAATCTGATATCCGACTTGTTGAAAATCCGTCATTCGAGTTGTGGAAATCCGAAACTCACTATTGGAAGTAAGTCATGAAATAGGAAATCAATCTGTTCATTGCGTAAGCTAAGGTTTTCTACGCAACTGTAAAATTGGCACAGAAAGAGAACACTTTCCTAGGCACGACAGTATACAAGGAGAATGATTCGAAAACGAATTTATTTACGATGTTAGCACGCACGTTTTGACCCGGAGTTTTTTGAGACGTGGACGGCAACCGGAATAGAACATTTCGCGTTTCTGGACAGTGGTGTCTCCCAGAATTTTATACTAATCATTTCTACTGGGGAAAAGATCTTAGCAATGTAAATG
The DNA here is from genome assembly GCF_036669925.1 of Montipora capricornis. Lineage (NCBI taxonomy): Eukaryota > Metazoa > Cnidaria > Anthozoa > Scleractinia > Acroporidae > Montipora > Montipora capricornis. Next base: position 46,686,344 of record NC_090889.1, read on the forward strand.
TGATTGTGTGTAAGTAAGTTAAAGGGGAAAACAGCTCACTTCCGGTTGCCTTCTGCGTCTGAAAAACGCGCGTGCTTAAGCTCCCAATTAAGACATATCACAAGCCGACTGAAACCATCCATCACACTCATTTTTACCTCTTGTCACCCACCAGGTGCCAAGGAGGCATTTATCAAGGAGAGGCCATTAAGCTCCTCCGAACAGACTCTTGAAATACAACATTTGAGTACGCATTATCTCGATTCATAGCCCACCTTAAAGAGCAAGGCTACCCAAAACATCAATTTTTCTGGAAAACAATAGGCACTTAAAATAAAGTCAAGACTAGTGCGAAAATCCTGATTACATCCTAGGACCATGAATAACACGTAAAGGTTTAGAATCTTATGAAAAGAAGTGCTAATGCCAGATACGAAAAACCACTAAAAAACACCCTTTTCATTAGAAGTGGCTATAAACTGTGAAAACGTATTCCTAATCTAATGCAGCAGCACAAGATCCCGATGAAAGGAAAAAACAAAACGGCACGCAGTCTTCTGTGCGTATTTTGTTAGGTTTGAGGGGGCTGGGGTAATGCGTCTATTTCCCTGGTGCACACAGGAGAACATTTAATTATTAAACCTGCGATGGCGTCGAAAGTCATTGTAACGCGCGTGGCGTTTTAGTGCATCTTTAAACAAAATATACCCTTATGGAGCTCAAGAATGGAATGTCAATTGGATAAACAAGACAAATATATCTGGAATCTTAAAAGCGGCGAGTCATGGACTTCGACAATAATCCATCGCCGTCGAGCCGAAATCAAAGTGAGCTGTATTTCTAATATTTTACTAAGTGTGCTGTTATGTAGAACACTGAAACCAAATGGAAAAACCTCTGGTAACTTATGGGTTTAACAAAGACAGAGAAGGAATTGAACAACTTGGATCTGCACGGTCTTCCGGTAACAATTGGAAATTTCACTAATTCGTGTTAGTCAAAAACTATTTGAAGGAAAGCTTAATGCCCATTTTTTGCTTGACAATTCAAGTAAAGGGTTTTTTAGTAAAGGGTTTGATGCTGAAAACTGGTGGGAAATTTATTTAGTTGCGTTTTTGACACGGAGTGTAATTTGACACGATTGAGTTTCTTGTCTTACGCACGTAATGAAATAGGAAGGATTTTTCAGGTTTTTTGCCTCTAATAGCAAATATGTTGTTTGTTTCAAAAAATATTTCGCTAGAAAAGGTGGCCTTTATGAGTTCATCATGTTGTGCAGAGACCGCAGAAATCTTCGTCTTTTTACGATCGATTGTCATTAATCTTTCGATGAGAATTCAATTCAGAGCTATATCTAAAAACAATGTTTTTTTCTTTAAACTGAATTTATTACCAAAGCTTAAAAAACTAAAAGACGTCAAAATGGGACAGGATATTACAAAATAATTAAAGGTGTGAACGTGTGAGCCAAAGGGCCTCTGCTGGCGCGACATGTGGGTGACCCTCAAATGGTCTTAATGACCCCCCACTTTAAAAACTGGCACCCTGCAGTTCAATACCACCCAATTCACTGCCTTCTGTTTTTGTGTAACACGTACCAAAGGCAACACAGTGTACGCCTTTTTAGAGCGTCTTGTTACATTTAATACAAGAAAAAGAAATTCTCTCAAGGACAGACTCGTTAAAGCGCAACTGTGAATTGAAGGTTTCATAATTATCGATCTGTAACCACAAAACCCAAACAAGGGAGACCGAGCTTCTAGAATCCTGCTGCAACCCGCCGGATGTTAGAGTTTCAGATTTTTTACAAGTCAGATGTCAAATTTTCACAATTTGGATGTCGCATTTTTACAAGTCGGATGTCGGATTTTTACAACTTTGTTGTCGGATTTTCAACAACTCGGATGGCAACAACAACCTTCCGTAGACGTTGTGAATCTCAAAATTGATCCGAAGTATCCTTCTCAAGTGTGGATACTAGTTTTGGATTAATGATCCGTGTTTGGATTTCGAAAAAAATACTCAAAATCCGTTTTTGGATTCAAGAACTCGTTTTCGGATTTTCCCAAAAAACGCACCCTAAGGCTAACGCTAGGCAAAGGAGACTGTCCCTATTAAGCCCCATTTACACGAGCAATTTTTCCTTGACAAGTTTTCCTTGACTAGGAAAAATTGCTCGTGTAGATGGGGAATAGTGGACAAATTTTCCTTGTCAAGGAAAATCTGGCGTGCTAGCTTTTCCTTGACAAGGAAATATTGTCAAGTCAGAAATTTGCTTGTGCAGACGGACAACAAGGAGAATGTGACAAGGATATTACTGATTTTTAGTGCCCAGTCTCTTGTTTTGACGGACGCCATTTTGTTTTTCGCTCGACAAGAGACTGGGACCAGCTTTTCGTAAGTACTCAACTGAAATTGCTCGTGTAAATAGGGCTTAAAATTTTCCTTTTTCACTTGGGTTTTTTTTTTCTTTGCCGTAATTGCTCACGAAACTGACAATTGAAATGAATACTTTAAATGCCGTATCCAATGCAGCGATGGAAAGAAACGCCTTTAAACAGATATGAACAGCTTTTGTATTTGATTCTTGAGTATGGATATCTGCTTTCCACAATTTTCATACGACACAGATGACGAAAAAGATTTGTATGCCAATATAAATTGGATCTAATTGTTAACTTAGAGATAAATTTGGTGGCATTTGAACGTTCAAATTTTCCGTTAGCATTGAACAAATTATTGAGAGATTAGAGGGTCTTGAATATCTCTATCATTTTCTTCGGAGATGTTGGCATTTTTGCTATGTAAAATTCGAAGTCAAATAAAGTTATTGTATTGTATTGTATAGCTTACTTGATAATCTTTTGGCACTTGCATTGATCTTACATCCAGCCCTTATATTTAAACGGTACATGTTAATTCATCATTTTGTCCTTTTACCGTAGAAAGCACAGAACTCAACGAATATTGATACTCACTGAATGAGCATTTTCCCCTTTCTGAGTGGGTAAGGCTTATATCGGTAATATAAATGAACTTTCTTTTCTCGCAACCGGTTACAAGTACAAGTGAGCATTGTTCATCCTAAATAGCATATGTCAAAAAAAAAATCACATTTGCATAATGCTCAAGGATTGGACACAGAAAACTAATGATAGCAGATGGAGTCATTCTTTCTGCTGGTCAGGCTGCCTTAACGGGAGTGTAAACCCCAAGCAAAAAGACGGGTAAAGGAGATGACAATGGCTAACAATTCCTCAACAGAACAAC